>NC_056744.1:563728797-563753797 GCF_019279795.1 Protopterus annectens | reverse complement strand
AGATGCACAAAATCGTAAACAGATGTGCACAGACATATATGAACCGTGCCTTTTTATTTCCTTCATATAAATGTCATTCACTCATTTGCTTGTTCAATGTGATTGTGCATAATTTGCGTGTGCTGCATGCAATTCAATTCAAGCCATTTTGTGGCTCTGCAAATAGTGTTAATTGGCAACACCCTGCCATTTGCTGAGAACTGCACAAAATCACATGGGCACCATGTCAACTGTTAATTCATCCAGAGTTTGGTACCACATCTCTATCACAAAAGTAATAATGGTGGTTTAAGATGGAGAACATTTTATTACACTTTCAGCAGGCATAACACATTAGAGTTAGGTAAGTTATGCTGAACCTGTTTTAGAAATATGATACTTAAGCATGTAACAAAAATAAGACAGGAATCAATTATGAAAACTTTCAGCTGCATAGTATTAAAGATGAAACAGATATACAACATTGCTTTCAAATGATAATAAATTAAATGTTTATGCTATAATTAGATATGTTTCATTTCTAAATAAAACTGCTCTATTAATCCTAAAATATTATCATGCATTGTTTATTTATTCAGTACTAAAATGTTACTCTAATAGATCTTTAATACCCTTTATTCTATCTAAACATCTTAAAACCAGTTCAGTGCATAATTGTTCAGAGTCAGTATACAGTAATGCATCTGTTAATAGTAAAATGATAAAATGTCCTTCATGTAATGAAAAAAGGACTAAAGCAGATGAAAAGTGAAATGAGCAGACTTATGAATGCAAAGGAAACATTTTTGGATGAATAATTTTTCATTCAGTAGAGATTTGGTTATTTATTTTTATAAATGTTCTGATTAGTAATGTACCAAATTAAAGAGAAAAGTAAAATGAGGATATAAAATTACACGAGGGAAGTAAAACTATCAGTTCAAGGTTTTAAAGCCAAATGCTTTATTAAATATCATTAGTCATAATAGAAAATTTTACATCTCAAACCTTTATATCACAAAATAATATATTGCAGAATGATTTTAAAATTGTCTTAGAAAGGAAATAAGCTTTTTTCATATTTCCAGTAAGAAACTTTGATACTTAAAATGCTCAGTTGTGAGTTAAAATGGCAATATTTGCAATGATTATAAAATGGGATAAATATTTTATGAAATTATTTAATCAATTAACTGACAGCAGTTTGACTGACCATTAACTGTGGCAATAAAATATTGAACACATAAGGCCGGATTCCATAAACTTCACAGAATTTGGCATAAGCTGATGAGTCCTGCACAATATTTGCAGCTAGCCAAGTAATATGTAACTATGCCCCAGGTCTACAGGGCACACCTCAGCACAAAGCAGATATAACCAGTGATGTCAGTGGAACCACAATTACTCATGTCAAATACGTATTCTAGGAAAGTCCATCCATAAAGTAATACATGTGTGTGCATTACGATGTACATCTACTGGTGTGCATTACCGTGTACATCTACTGGTGTGCATTACCGTGTACATCTACTGGTGTGCATTACCGTGTACATCTACTGGTGTGCATTACCGTGTACATCTACTGGTGTGCATTACCATGTACATCTACTGGTGTGCATTACCGTGTACATTTACTGGTGCGCATTACCATGTACATCTACTGGTGCGCATTACCATGTACATTTACTGAAGGTGTGCAAGCCCAACAGAATATTTAGTATTACATGGAAAGTACCAAGCCACTTTGTCTGAAAAGTGATAAATATCCACAAACAGTTATGGATATTGAGTAATATAATATAGATAAACATATGTAAATACTCCTATCACTATTTGCAGAATCTAATATAATCCTCAACATCTCTAATAAAAAAAAATAAGTAAGGTGAAGGTCAATCATGGCAACATTGTCATAGCTAACAGGTAGTTAACAGAAGTAATCCTCAAACCCAAGGAAATAGGGTGATAGAAAAGCAGAAGTGGGGTGTGGGGGAAGAACAGTGGCACAAAAGAGCTATTATGGAATAAGAAGGTCAGAGTATGAGTTATAGGGGCATGGGCAATTTTGTTGTGGGAATAGACCCCATTTTTTTGTTTTTTGAGAATAGAAGGAATGGAAACACAGAAAGAGAAGATTGGCAAAAGAATAGGTACAGACATATAACAAATATCACAAAGCATGAATGACAAGTTGGTAATACACATAAAGAATAAGGTAAGGTACACATAGACTATACAACACAGGTGAAGGAAAAAATGACAAACCGGGTAAG
The DNA here is from genome assembly GCF_019279795.1 of Protopterus annectens. Taxonomy (NCBI): domain Eukaryota; kingdom Metazoa; phylum Chordata; order Ceratodontiformes; family Protopteridae; genus Protopterus; species Protopterus annectens. Next base: position 563,751,545 of record NC_056744.1, on the reverse strand, counting down.
ATTGCATACCAGCCATGGTGTAATCCAAAAATACATATGTACCAATGTGCTGAGATGTTGCAAATTGTATGACAGTCATGCCAGAATAGGTGTCACAAAACATTAAATGGGGAGTGCTGTCATCACAATGCACAATGCATATGCAATACAATCATCCAAGCTGTCAGCAGTGCAAGCATAAGCAAAGCAACAGCAAGGATGATCAAATCTAAGCAACAGTATTCATTAACAGACATGCAGAGGGCAGACTAGGGCTTCCAACCCTTCATGGAAAAGGCAAGCAACTAAGCACAATGACAAACAGCAGTACCACACAATATTAATGTCCCTGTGCAAGTGTGCATACCGCAAACACAGGACAAATGAGATGCATGTGTCAGACACATTCCATGCCATATGCAATGCATATGGGTGTTCAGGTATACCATGGAGATGTCACATGCAATGACATTACATAAGCCAAACAGAAACAAGGCTCATTACGCATAACCCCACCAATCAATGACATGGAATATGAAGTAAATGGTGACACACACACACACACACACACACACACACACACACACACACAGATATATATATATATATATATATATATATATATATATATATATATATATATATATATAAAATAGCTAATAAACACTGATGGAATTTACTCAATTGCCACCATCTTGTGTGCATATACCTTGTATGGGTATCACACATCATGTTGGTGCAAGGTCATATTGTAATGCATCATACCCATAATGGTGGCACAAAGTGATATATCAGTACAACTACATTACAATTGTGATGCACACCAGGAAAGTAATCACACACATGCATGTGCTATGTACATAAGAAAAATGTAGGCCAAAGTTTTAAGGGGGAAATGCCAGCAAGAGAAAGTGCACACGGAATAAAGCAGAATTATAGCTAGGGAGACACAATGCATATGCATGTGTCTACAGCATAAGATGGACTGTAAATCCTCACAAGGTGCATTGAAGCAAATGGCCAAAGTCTGATGCATGTTAATAGTGCATTGGGGATGACTATAAGCATCATGTGCAAATGACAATCAACACAGTAATGTGCAACAGTTAAACAGCAGATGGCATAGATATACAACAAAGTAGGTTTTAATATCACCTACCCATATATACTGTCATGCAAACATAATACAACAGGTATTTCTATCACCATTGTTGATATAAATATCACAGGACACATGTAAGATTTATCAAAAGACAATCCTGTGCACACAAGTACAGCACAACAAAGTTGCATATTACAAGGGCAGTAGAGTGTCAGTCATAGTGCAGCCTTACACAAGCTCATTCATGTATATCTTAATATAAGCTATGTTCAAAAAGAAAGCTTATTGCTATAAGCAATATAAGGACATAAAAGGGAGTCGTGAATAATGCTAAATAAAGCATTATCTCCATATATTCAATAAGGGACCAGTGAATGTCAATGCAGTACACGAAGGATACATGTTCTGATGTACCTGTCAGTACTCTACAACAGTAGTACTAACTGTGTTATTACATGACACAGTAATTGTTGGTACATGTCACACAAACAAGGTCATTGTGCCAGTGAGACAGCATGATGCAAGAATGTTACATAAGTCATGTTGTTGAACAGATATATAACAGAAAAATTAATATGCAAGTGCGTGCAATACATAGACATGGATAACATGGGAAAATGAACACACTTGACTGACCTCACTGTGTTGAGAACACTGGGAATAATGTAATATGTAAGTTGTTGTCATCCTTCCTACGTTTATGGAGGAACAACATGAGCAAAACTATTGTCTCATTTATATTATGCTAACTGCATCCTTCCTAAGTATATAGAGGAACAACATGAGCAAAACTATTGTCTCATTTGTATTATGCTAACTGCATCCTTCCTAAGTATATAGAGGAACAACATGAGCAAAACTATTGTCTCATTTGTATTATGCTAACTGCAACGGCCATTATCTGTCACATATAAGGCCACCATGTATGGGATATAACAATATTATGCTACACTGCATGCATAGCGAGAGTAGCACTCCTGCCCATATGCAGTAATGACAGCATGTGATGATCATGTAAATAATAATTTTAATGCAAGCGTCCTCTGTTAATGTGTCGTACTGCAGCAGCAAGATATAGCCACTTAGGACCCAATATGTGCAGCATCCATTATGACGTATGTCCAAAAAGCAGGACAGCAATATGATATGTTTGCACAATTGTAGCTAGGCCATAAAAACTGGAATATGGAAAACACCAAGATAGCAGCATTATAGAAGTGGATCACACAGACGATACTTCCTGAGAGACCACCCTTATGGGGTCAAACATCACAAACGATCTTTCTAGCAATCTCTTTGAAGGAGTAGTGTATGGCCCATGTCATGTTCTGAAAGAAGCTACCCATCAAGCCACTAATCTGCAGCTGGAACAGTTCTGTCACTACATCCTAGATCTTGTCCCAAACATCATCAGCCTGACATGGTGGTTGATGTCTTCTATGGTGAGCAGCAGGAACAATGGCACATGCAGTTCCCAGTCTGCTGTCCTTATCATTGTCTTCATCCCTGTCTTGGGTACCATCCTGGTCAGAGACTGACTTGGCTGGCAGTAGTCTGTCGCATCATTTTCATTGTCTGAATGATAAGGCAGCACCATTGTAATCTGTCACATTTCATCACAGGAACAAAACATTATACATGCATAATAGGTATTAACATAGAAATGATGAATAAATGAAAAATCTCACAACAAAATACACAATCTACATGTTTGAAATGTGTATGATGTTACACTACCATCAGACTTTATCCAACTAGAACACCCTATATGATGTCAGGCATACATCCAACCCAAACAAAATAGTGTGTAACATACATTGTAGTCATATGCCAAACATGTCTGAAACTGAGCACAATTATGGTTAAGACATGCACATAAATTTATACCCCAGTTAAAATACATAGTCATTACATATGTATAGAGACAGGCAGACATCATATTTATCGTGTGACACTGTATAGTGTATTGCTATGAAATGTCTCTTACAAAACATGCCAGTAGTTTTATGCCTATGTGTAGTATATCAAACTAGAGATAACACAATGCACAATAAATGCTACTGAAGGGTTAAGGGCTTAGAAAGGAGGTCACTCTCAAAAGTGTTATGTATATGGATGTAATACACATGGTAAGTCATCCTCTAGTGCTATGCATATCTACTGCTTCACAGTATGTATTGACACGTGTCACAAAACACAATCAGCCTTACCGGCAGATGGCCAAAACAACTAATTACTGGAATGCCAGATGTGCACCAACATAACTACTAGGGGATTATATGATATCCAATTATGCATCATTTTAAATGTCATAAGATTCATATATTGATGATATAAACAGAAGGCCATGACTGAGTAGTGTGCCCATCATATGTTTTCATTAAGGTACTTTGATGCATTACATGGCATGCAGTACTCAGTTTATCAAACATACTTCTGCTCTTGTACATTTACTGATGTACCAGCCTTTAGTATGCATGCAAAATACATGTTTTCACAGCATGCAGACATATGTCACTCATACCGCTCAACCTGGAAACATCAAAAATCTGGACAAAGGCCCATGAAAATAGGTACAAATCTGTACACTGATTAACATAACATTTGCATACACAGTTATGCAACCCCACCCAAATGGAATTGTGGGATACCAACTTTCAAATGCAAAATGAAAAACAGACAACCAAAAAAATGCCCCGAACCATGTAGTAAATGGTGACCATTTTTTTTAAACAGTGTTCACTGGGAAGGGCGAAGATGAACCTTAGGATTTTGTTTTTGGTGACTTGCAGTATGTGGGTTTTGTGGTAAAAAACTGGCATTTAATGGTAGGCAATATTCTAATCTTAGAAAAATATAGTTTGCTAGGACCTCCAAAACACATTCTCCATGGGCTACTGATCAGTGGTGTAGCTTGAGTTAGTGCCGCCTGGGTTTGTCTTTGAGTTTGCTGCCCTTCTCTCCTCTCAAAATAATGGTTGAATGGGGCCTGTAGCCCTCCCCCCCTGCAGCCAGCCATTCAAATGTCCCATTACTTGGCTATTTCTCCCCATTTAACATAAACAATGTAATGTATGTACTGCTTTACTTTTACGATTATTTGGATTTCGTTTAAAACTTTTAATGTGAAATTGTTCGATCTCGCCGTTTGTTCTTACACATGGGTCCGGAGCTGTTCCTCGGCTCCAAGTCAGCCACATCACCAGCTCTGCATCTTCGAGAAAGCTCGAGGCACAGTGCTATCCCATGATCCTTCGGTGCTAACCCTCAGATCTAGTTTGCCGCTAGCAGCAGATCGCATACTGAGAGGCTCGGGCCAGTATTTTTCATTATATTTCTAATTTTTTCGAAGTTTCTAGTTTAAAAATAGTGTTAAAAGTAGTTTTAAAAGTAGTAAATAATAGTGTAGTGTGTTAGCTTATAGAGTGTGTTTCTTAGATAGAATAGCTTTAAATAGTTAGTATTTACCTTAGTTAAGGCCTTGGGTTTTTCTGTCAGGACTGACAGTAGTATTTCGATTCTTGTGGTTTTTGCCTTAACTTTTTTCCCCTTTTGATACACATATATATATATATATATATATATATATATATATATATATATATATATATATATATATATATTAAGATGGTGTTAATCTTTACATTAGACTGTTTGTATATTATTATTATTATTATTATTATATATATATATATATATATATATATATATATATATATATATATATATATATATAGAGAGAGAGATAGATATATATAGTGTGTTCTTATATATTTAGTGTGCTGTGCTTTTGGTATTTTTTACTAAATATAGAGTTAAAATGTCTGAGAAAGCCAAATCAGGCTTCAAGAGGTGTCAGTGTGGACAAAAGATGTCCATAACTGATAACCATTCGTCCTGCGTCTACTGTCTTGGCCCTCTCCACTTGCAGGAAGACTGCTCCATATGTCATTCCTTCAGTGGGAGGGTCATGCTGGAAAGACGCAGGAAGTTGGTAGACAGAGGGTTGTTAAAACCCAAATTTCAGGAGGCCCTGGACAAGACTGAACAAGTGTCCAAGTCTTCGAAGGGGTTAAAGTCTTCAAGAGTGTCGGAGCCTAAGTCCTCGGCTCCGAGCACCTTTTTTCAGATTCGGACGCCGGCTCCAAAGACCTTGGGGTCGGGCGTCGAGTCCTTGTCTCTGATCGAGACTACCATGTTGGAGCCGGTATCAGAGTTACCACCACCTTCAATCCTTTGTTCGGTGATAGCTTTGGCTCCTTCGACCCGTTCTTCGAGGCCGCTTTCCGATCCCGACGTTGACCAAGTGGTACAGAAACTAATGGAGAACTCGGCTCTGTCCAAACTGATTGAAGTTTCATCCCAGTTGGTATCGAAACTCGAGACCCTTCCCACCCCCTTGACCAATCCTTCTCTGAGACCTGTCGAGTCGTTGGAGCTAGGAATCGAAGAGCCGATGAGTGTAGAGCCCTCGGTGCTGAAGCCTCCAGCAGTGCTATTGACACCTTTAACCTCGACACCCTCTGAACCAGCCGGGGGGTCTCGGAGCCGACGGTCTTTCCTAGGTTCCGTGGGGGACAGTCTAACCGAACTTTCGGTTCCGACTCTTCCCCTCGGGGCCTCTGCTCAGATCAGTTTGGTTCCGTCCTCAGGGTCGGAGCCCGTGGTCCCGGTTCCGGGGAGGCTACCGGCTTCTCCGTAACCGGTGGCACCCTTGGACTGGGGCACCGGTGCCTTCGACATCATGAGGAAGGTCTTGTCTGAAAAGACACATACATCATCGACATCTTCTCCTTCCCCAAAGGGTCCGTGTTCTGTTTCTGTACCTTCGGTCCGTGCTAAGCATCGAGACCCAATGCCTCAGCAAGCCCCTGAGGGCGCCCCTACTTCCTCGGAGGCATCCCCAGAAGCCCCCTCTGAGGATGTACTGAGGAAAAGATTGTGCAAGAGGACGCACATTGATTCCCCACAGGAATCTCTAACATCTGATACTGATTTGGATGAAGCAGAAGGGTCCCCACGGTCCCCCTCTGAAGATGTCTCTTTTGCTGACATTTTAGAAATCTTGAAACACAGGGGAGATTGGCAATCCCTTACCCCATCTGTAGATGAATCAGTACTGCTGAAGGCATTTGGGGCTCAAACTTCTACCTCCTGGGTGACCCCACCATTTGATGAGCTAATGGAACTCATAGCCCATAGAGCTTGGGAATCACCTGATACAGTGGAACCGGTCCCCCGCAGACCTAACAAATATATCACGGCCCCTCATGACAAGAGTTACCTTACGAAAGGAGTTCCCGTGGATACTATGGTGGTGGCAGCAGCCACTAAAAAGGAAATGTCTGAATCATCTTCCTCTGTCCATCCTCCTAATAAGGATTCTAGGACGATGGACAGGTATGGGAAGTGCGTCTTTAGTTCTGCGACCTTCTCCATGCGATCGCTCAACTACCTTACGCATTTCACGCGTCTACAGAGAGATCTCCATAAGGAACTTGGAGATACTCTCCAGGGTAACACAGATGCTGCTGTCTCCGAAAAAGTGACAGCACAGCTTAACACCCTCAATTCCATAGTGAACTCGTTCATGAGGCTTATTTCATACGCAGCCGAAGGATCGAGTAGAGCGGCAGCTTCAGCGATTGCCCTGAGGAGGCAATCCTGGTTGCGCCTGTGCTCCTTTGCGGAATCCTTCAAGTCTTCCTTTACAAACGCCCCCTTTGATGGTGCTTCCTTGTTTGGCCCAAAAGTAAAGGAGACTCTCACTAGGTGTGAGCAAGAAGGGAAGACCCTGTCTGCCGTAGCGGTCCATTTTTCCGCCCCGTCTAGACCATACCCCAAAGGGCATAGAGGCGGAAATATGTGGTTCCGAAAGACTCAGCGATCCTTTCAGCCCACTCAGAGTGATGCCCCCTCCAGAGGCAGAGGAGGGGCAAGAAATGGAAGACGCTGCCCAGGCGGCAGAGGGGGTCCGCAAAAATCAGGGCGACAGAGACTTTCTCTGGGAAGCCCTTCCAGCACTCCTGAGTGCAGGCCCGGCTGTCCTACTCTGGAGGCAGTCGGGGGTCGTTTGGCTTTATACCCAGAGGCCTGACTAAATCTTACATCAGATTCTTGGGTAAAAAGCACAGAGGCTACAATATTCCATTTATAAAAATTCCACCTACCCCCAAAAAGCTCCCAGATGTTCCACCCATTCTGTGAGACCAGGCAGTCGTAGAGATAAAAAGGCTGCTCGAAAACAGTCATCCAACCAGTCCCGGCAGACCAAATAGGATCTGGAACTTACTCAAGGTTCTTTTTAGTTCCAAAGAAAACGGGACTGGAGACCGATATTGGACCTCAGCAAACTCAACACCTTCATGGAGAAGGCAAAGTTCTGGATGGTCACGCTACAGTCGATCCTTCCTTTCCTACAGGAGGGCGACTGGATGTGCTCTATAGATCTCAAAGACACGTACTACCATATCAAGATGGCCAGAGCATCCAGAGATCATCTGCGCTTCCGGCTGGGAGCCAGTCACTTCCAGTTTCGTGCTCTGCCCTTTGGCCTCACCTCAGCCCCCAGGGTGTTCACCAAATGCATGGCAGTAGTAGCGTCTCACTTGAGACAGATGGGATTCCAAGTGTTTCCTTACCTAGATGACTGGCTCCTCTCCACCACTACCGAGTATCGTCTTGTGCAAGCCAGGGATTACACCATCAACCTTTGCTCCTCTCTAGGCATAACAATCAATTTTGATTTTGGAAAGTCTGCACTATCGCCCTCACAGCGTATCTCATTTATAGGGGCAGATTTAGACACTTCCCTGGCTCAACTCAGTCTCCCCCCATCAAGAGTATCAGCCCTCAGAAGTCAGATTTCAATCCTCCTTCAGAGCAGGAAAGTCCCTGCACAACAAATCTTAAGAGTCCTAGGAATGATGGCAGCCGCTGTTATTGTAGTCCCCCTAGGCAGAATCCATATGAGGATTCTTCAGTGGATGCTCTTCGTTCATTGGTCGTACCGACAGCTTCCACTGTCTCACCAGATCCTAATCACGAACTCCTGCAAAAGGGATCTCCTTTGGTGGATGCACACTCAGGATCTAACAACAGGTCGACCGTTCGTATTACCCAGTCCTACAGCAACTGTGACCATGGACGCTTCCCTGATAGGGTGGGGGGGCTTTTTCAGGGAAGAACAGTCCAAGGTCAATGGTCCAACTTGGAATACAATCTACACATCAATGTCCTAGAGCTGAGGGCAGTGTTTCTAGTGTTGCAGCACTTTCACAAGTCTTTGCCTCTAGGAACAGTGACAGTTCAGACAGACAACATGTCAGTAGTCTGGTACATAAACAAGGGGGAAGCAGGTCTTATCCAATGTGCAGAGAGGCCCTCAGGATTTTGCACTGGCTGTGTCCACCGGACGCTTTCTGATAGCAACGCACATCCCGGGGTCATCCAACGTGATTGCAGACAGGTTGAGCAGAGCCATCCTGTTGCCCCACGAGTGGTCCCTCAAACCTCAAGTAGCGGAAATGATTTTCCACAGATGGGTCCAGCCTTCCTGCGACCTATTTGCATTCCCATTGAATGCCAAATACAGAAGCTACTTTGCCCTACTACCCCCTCTGGGGGGCACCCCCAGGGACGCACTGGTACACGATTGGCTCCCGGGTCTCCTTTAAGCTTTTCCCCCTGTCCCATTAATCCCCAAGTTCTTGCAGAAAGCCAAATGTCTGGAAAGTACCATAATTCTGATAGCCCCATTCTGGCCTCGACAAATCTGGTTTCCCTTTCTTCAAACTCATCAGGTGGACAAACCATGGATTCTGGACCCAGTGCCAGACCTGTTGACGCACTCGTTGGGAGTTCCCCACACATCTCCCAAGTCCCTCAAACTGACAGCTTGGCTGCTCCGCTTCCCATCTTAGCCAGGTCAGCCTTACTGTCCCCTGCAGTTCAACAGATCATTGTATCTTCCCATAAGCCATCCACGAGGAAGCTATACAATAGCAAATGGAAATGTTTCACGTACTGGGCCTCGCAACAGAGTATAGATCCATCAGGGGCTCCAGTACACAAGATACTAGAGTTTCTTTCCACACTCTTTCAGGAAGGAGCTTCCACTTCCACGATAAGGGTACAACTGGCGGCTATATCAAATTTTCATGTTGGTCTAGGAGATAATTCTCTCATGTCCCACAGACTTTGCAAAGCCTTTATGAAAGGTACCTTTCACCTACGTCCCCCTTTTCATGATCCAATCACCCCTTGGAACCTTAACTTGATGTTATCACGGCTCATGTTGCCCCCATTCGAACCAGCCGCCACAACTCTTCTCAAATTTCTATCATGGAAGATACTCTTTTTTGTTGCCATCACTTCCGCTCGGAGAGTTTCAGAGTTGCAAGCTTTGTCTGTCCGGCCCCCATACATGATTTTTCACCCAGATAGAGTAACATTGCGCACCAATCCATCCTTCCTTCCAAAGATTTGCTCAGTTCAGAATATTAATCAATCTATTGAGCTACCCACCTTCTTCAAAAATCACTCTAATAAGCTGGAATACATGCTGCACAAATTGGACATCCACAGGCAGCTGAGATTTTACTTAGACAGGACTAAGGAATACAGAAAATCAGACCAACTATTTGTATCTTATGCTGACCAAAAGAAGGGAGAAGCGGTAGCGAAAGTTACTTTATCCAAATGGCTATCGGACTGTATAAATTTTGTATATGCAGAATCGAAACAACAGCTCCCCTTTAATCCTAGAGCTCATTCTGCGAGGGCAGTTGCTACTTCCTTGGCCCATGCTGCTCGCTTACCATTAGATACCATTTGTGCAGTGGCAACCTGGGCGAAATCACATACCTTTATTACCCACTACAAATTAGATAAAAACTCCAGAGACAGGGCGACGTTTGGTTCCACTGTTCTCAGGAATGTTCTCCCTTGAGCCACCCAGGATAAAGGAACTAGGGATGCTACCAGTGTGTAAGAACAAATGGCGAGATCGAACAATTTCACATAAAGAAGTTATGTTCTTACCATAACGTATCATGTGAATTGTTCATCTCGCCTTTGTTCTTACATTCCCCCCTCCATCGCCCGTCCTGCGGTCTGGGAGAACGGGCATGACTTGAGCTGAGTTCAGTCTTCTCTAGATGTGGGTGTTCTTGAGCTTTCTACTGTACTTCAGGTATGGCATCTTTTCTCCTCTATTTTATTATAGAGTATTAGACAGTGTGGTTGCATTTCTGTGCGCTAGGGTGCAGTAACTAGTGGGGTTTGAGTGTTAGCAAACTAGATCTGAGGGTTAGCACCAGAGGATCATGGGATAGCACTGTGCCTCGAGCTTTCTCAAAGATGCGGAGCTGGTGATGTGGCCGACTTGGAGCCGAGGATCGGCTCCGGACCCATGTGTAAGAACAAAGGCGAGACGAACAATTCACATGGAACGTTATGGTAAGAACATAACTTCTTTTTTTTGCATTTTATAGCACAAACACTAGCAGACATCTGCTAAGCAAAGCAATGTGGTCTCTCAATGAAAATTGACTTAGCATTAACACTTCTCTGCCCTTTAAACTCACATTCATTAAAACAGGATTGAGACCCACATTCAAAGAAAATGCATCTGGCCAGTGGCGGATAAAGATGATCTTTGTGCTGTTTTCAAATCAAAGGCCCCTTGCACACAAAGCATACATGTGTTCTTTGATGCACCTTCCTGATTGCATTCTTCATATGATACAGCACACTTGTCAGTGTGTTTTAAATTTATTGTTTTGAACATTTTTCCAGTAAGCAATGAAACAAAATGCATGCACCAATGCAATGACAAACAAACCAATGACAAAACTGCCCAATTCAGAACATTTCCATCATAAAAGTCTACTCAAACTTCCGCAATCCACCAGTATCAATAAATATGCACAATCTCTGTAGAAGTAAAAGTCGCCTAAATAATTCCACATTTAAAATCTGTAAGATCTGTAACTAATGAAGAGGTTGTTGCTAACAAACAACTTTATATTTCATTGTTTCATCTACAAATAGTGTGTTGCCCTTTAGGAATAAATTGCCTATGTTACATTAAAAAATAAGCTAGCAACAGCAAAACTGCAATAGGGAATGGATAGCAAACTGATAACAGGCTCAAAGTTACTAGGTATCTCTGCCAAGGAGGACATTCTCAGGACGGCTGCATCCATTCCACCCCCTTTAAAAGTACAACACAGTACAGTATCAGAAATCCATTTCCATACTGTGGGGGTAGAATGCACAGACTCCTGCATCAGAAGCAAATATTCTACCTGTTGTGCTACTAATAATGACAGAGTTGGCATAAGCAGCATTAAACTTCTCTCCCCTTAAAGAATTATGCAGCACAAGAAATCTGGAAAGCCAAAATTTATGGGGGGTGGCAAAAGTCCAAAACTAGGAACACATTTTAAACATAGCTTGTATAATAGAAAAATTGCTAGAATAAAATGTTTTGTGTTGCCATGCATTTCCTAAAAGATAGGAAGACAAACTTAAATGGCTATCATTATTTAGTGAATTCAATTCTCACAGATTTGCCAGAAAACCACACATTTTAAGAGGAACAGACCAACAGTATGAGGCAAACATTCCTTGAATTGCAAGTGGTGGTGGTATGGGTAGAGAATTTACACTGTTGCTTCTTGTACCTAAGGTACAGGGTTTGAGTAACTCTAACCACCAGTTATACCTAACTGGGGCATTACACACACACACACACACACACACACACACACACACACACACACACACACACACACACACACACACACACACACACACACACACTAATATGAAGTTCAGCTAGCAGCCGTTAAGTGAAAGTAAACATGAACGTTTCCAGCTCACACACAGCTCCAAGTTCAGCTATTAAATAAAGTAAATGCAGCTTGAAGTTTAAATGAAGCTCTTACAAATAATATGAAGTTCAATTCAACTAGCAGTGGTTAAGTGAAAGTAAACACAAATGTTTCCAGCTCACACACAAAGCTCAAAGTTCAGCCATTAAATAAAATAAATGCAGCTTTAAGTTTAAATTAAGCTATTACAAATAATATGAAATTCAGTTCAGCTAGCAGCCATTAAGAGAAAGTTAGCACAAATGTTTCCAGCTGCCGTTAGATGACCCAGAGACTTTAATAAAGTAAAAGTGGTTAACTTCAAGTTCAGCCAGCTGTTTAGTGTAAATCAACATGAACGTTCATGAAATAAGTGCCTGCATGCAACTGTGATGTAACATCTAACGTGATGAATCCACACACAGCTTGATAAGCTGGTTGTGCCATTTAACTCATTACATCCGAGTGACATCTCCAGGTGCATCTGCAGTTAACTCCTACTGATGCCTCTAGGCATCAAATATTGCTTGTTCATATTTGCATCAATAATTCCAAAACCATGCTATGTACAAGGTTTTAAAAGATTTCATCGTAAAGCTTACACAACAGCAAATTCAATTGCATTAATAGTGCACCTCTGTCTAGTGCATGTAAATAGCTATTAACTGTTGTTTTTATGATATTAATTTATTTAGATATCATTTTCACATTTATCTAAATATTTCAACAATCAAATGACACAGACAGACCTCCTTGGCTTCATATGAAAGCTCTCAGCTAGTTGAATAAAATGCTGCTGACAGTATCTGTGTAACTTGAGTGGTTGCTGAGATATTGTAAGTTGTTTACAAAATATGACAAATGTAATAGTTAATTTGTTTACTGTCACTTATAAAATTCAGTTTAAGACCTAGAACCTAAAGAGTACTACCACTATAAAAATAGCTTGTGTTGAAGTGTGTCATTTATACTTCTTTCATAACCCATATGATTCCAGAGATATGAACATTTGTTTGAAATGTGAGGACATTATTTGATTCTATAAAAAAGCTTAAGCTCCACCCATTGGAAGTTACAGTGCAAACTTCCTGAGTTCCATTGGAGTGAATGAGTTAATATCTGAAGCTCTTACAAATAATATGAAGGCTGAAGATGGCTAGAAAGTTTTACCTGGCAGCTCTTATGAAGCTCTTACAAATATGAAGGTGAAGTTCTGCTGTTAAATAAAACAACCCACACACCTTACTTATGACCCACACACCTAACTTACACAGCAGCCATTGGGTGAAACTAAGTAAACATTTCATTAAAAAAGTGCCTGCAACTGCAGTTACATGACCCAGAGCCGTTAAAAGTGGTTAACTTAACAGTTCAAGTTCAGCCAACAGAGCCTTCAATAAAGTAAATGAAGAAGAAACTTTCAGGAAATAAGTGCCTGCATGCAGCCGTTAGATTATAGGTTCATAGGTTGGTACTAGACTATCAGCCTTAGGGCATATACAAGCCTAGCCATAATTCCCTGGCTATTTCTTCCCACAGTATTTACTTCCCTGGACTCCTGTCTAGAATTTGTAACATGAACCCACACACAGCTAGTTGACCCGGTTGTGCAGTTTAAGACAATATTTGAAGTGTTTTACCTGGAGGAGGAAGAAAGATGTGCTGTAAAGTACACCGGTCTGCACTCTGCAGAAGCTGACGTCTTCATGCACACCCTATGCGTGATGACGTCAGAAGTAAAAAATAAAACCTAAACCAAGAAATTTGGAAATGAAGGGGGCCACAGGGGAATTTGTGGCACCCCAATATTTTACCCTCAAAACTGGTATTTACAGAGCATTTTGGTACAGTTGAGAGGTATGTCAACAAGTTGAAAAATAACTTATCTATGACATTCTAGCATACAATACTAGCATACGACTCCACACCAAAAGACTTTTCCAGGTTAAGTGCACTTTTTGGAATATGGTTCCTGCTGCAAGCATGTTGCTAGATAGGCCTTACACCAAAAGCAATCAGAGATGGCAAGACTAACTTATTAGGATTATGGCCTCTATTTGTTACTCATTCTGTGCCTTACGCGCTTATGTTGAGGTGTCTGTATAAGATTTAAATTTCTACTATAACCCATAATTATGTGTGACAAATGTTTCATGTTTACATACTATGTTTAAAATGTTAAAATATATTAAATTAACAATCAGTGGTACATTTAAACTGTATATGCAAATGAGATGAGCAATGCAACATGGTTAATGGGTGACACCACAACATGATATAATCAGAATGGAATTTGCTTCGAAACAACTGAACTTGAACTCAGTGACAAGCACAGCAACAGCATGTAATAGCTTGAAATTATGTACATGGCACTCATACATAACTTCACTCAACAAATGTATCACTATCACTGCGTATGTTTTTTCCTTACATATATACTTGTACAGTTAAAAAATACTAGTGATGAATATGATCATGAATATACTATGTAACACTTCAGATATACAATAAAACTAGGACTGGCCTGTGGCACACCAATATCAAAACATTGCATGCAAGATAGTGTTTAAAAAACCACCACAGTGCAGTTATACAGCATTTCAAGAGCAATGGAACTCAAACAGTACATGCCAATAAAGGTCTGCCAACAGCAATAAGACTGTCAAGTTAGCAGACACCCTTTCTATAAAAGAATAAACAGGCTATGCTGTAAGACTGTTCTTGATAATGACTGTATATCTTTATAAAAACCCTGATGTCTCAAAATTAGAAATTAACTACAAATAACTTTTTAAATATTGTACTTTCTATATCTTAACCATGGAGCTTTTCTCCATGGGCAATCACTGTAAAAGGGTGACAGCTCAGTTGGACTAACTTGGTCAACAAATTTCAAATAACTAATAAATAAAATAAAATAAGTGCAGCTATGCACATCATATAATTCACCAAGTACCACTGACATACATACACATTTGCAACTGCATGCTGTCCAAAGAGTAACAGTAAAAGTAACTTATATGTAACACATTCAAATTAACATCAATATGGCAGTTGAACACAGAAGTTTCATGTAGGCTGTGTCAACAAACAGCACATAATCTCAATGTAAGAAAAAGCACCTGTTAATTTCACAGAAGACAACATTCCACTTAAAATTATGTATACATTTGTTATCCACAATAAATCACAATCCCCGGGATTCATGAACCTTGCGCCAGGCGTCAGCATAGCGTCGGCGTTATAAAGCCAAATATGGCCACCGAGCGATTCAGGTATGAAGCAATCCCACGTGCACTACCGGCGTGCGCCGGTTCTCGCCGCCCGGCGTAGGTATGCTAATCACACTGTGTGCGGTATTGCACCATGCAAATGAAGGCAAATAGCGATACACGAAGTGGGGCATGCGTAGCGCAAGGGCACGGCAATGTAAACCAAAAAAAACGGTTTACATTTACCCAAACATGACCAAGGAGTAACGGAAGGCTGTCAACGTCAGGTATCATACAAAGGCGAAAGGCACCGAGAATGTCCAAAGAAAACATGCACAAACTGTAAATAATGACAAAAATGTCATGTACGTAGAAACCACAGCAGAACCCCCGGATATGTGTACAGAAGGTGCAAAGCAATGAAATAATATGACAATGTCCTAAAAGAGCTGTATAATACACATCAGCTGTACAGCCACCACACACCATAGTATGTATGGAAAGCCCAACCCCAGCGCAAGGGTTGTCAAGGAGTGGTGGCAGTGTTCGGCGCCGTAACCATGTATTAGCAGTCAATGCCATGCAAATGAGGCAGATAATAGTGAATCGCAAAGCTGGCGCCGGTGTAAGGATGGAGCAAACGGTGCAGCGGTACTACACCGAGGAGTGGCCTACACGAGATACATGTCAATCGCAGAGGGGAGTGCCACTGTAGGAGGAAGCATATTGGAGGCCAGCAAACCTGGGCTGTACAATGCACATCACAGCAGCAGGACCGGCGTGTGAGGAAATAGATGCGCTGAGAGTACATAATGCGCGCACAGATGCATGTGCACGAGGATGACTATGTTCCCCAACCCAGTCATGTGACGGCCTCCCCGTCAACAACCACGGATATAGGAAGGTAATGCGGAGAATATGAGGAAATGCGGAAGCAGTGTAATTGGAGCCGTAATGAGCAATCAACACCAATCAATCCAGGAAGGGCAAGCGGTAGCCGACAACTCTGTATACAGACTCCTGCATAACGGGAAAGGGGAGGCATATGAATGCAAAGATAGTAGGGGATGTAGTAGAAATGCAAAGAACAAAGAACCGAAATAGCACAGCCAAGTACAGAGGTAGCATAACTGCAGCTGCAGATAAAATGCATCATATGCCATGTGCCTGCAGGATGCAGTAATGTATGATGCAAAGCTAAGCCAATGCAGGCAACTGTAATGTAACACTAAAGGCAATACCGTTGCAGTTGCAACCGTAAAACACCGAAAATAATCCACGGATACAGCTGCACAGACACACCCAATGACATCACCGGGTATACAGCACAACAGTATAAAGTGTGAATGCACACAACACACAGCACGATTTCCCAAACGCCGCACCGTAGGGTGTAAACACACGGGGAACTTTTAATATGTATATGGTGGGTGCCGGGTGGCCGTGATGCATAGGTATGTGGCAGAGACAGACGGAGTTGCGGAGGACGGTGCCGACAACTACCGTAGGCCTCACAGGAGAAGGAGAGTGTTCAGACCAAGGGTGACCTACCAGGGGCTGCAAGACCTGGAGATAGTAGAGCGCTACAGGGTGGACAGGGACACGTTACAGCAAATAGTGGAGCTGTGCCGGCCACGCCTGAGAACAAGAGACAACAGAGGGGAGCCCATCCCAGTGGACACAAAGGTATGTGTGAGCTTGCGAATACTGGCTACAGGTACCTTTCAAAGGCCAACCGGGGATATAATGGGTATCTCACAGGCATCAGCATCTAGGGTACTACACCAGTTCCTGGATGCCATGTTACGACATGCCCATGAGTATATAAACTTCCCCAGATCTCAGGAGGAGTTGGCTAGCAATATGCGCCGGTTCCACCGTGTGGCACAATACCCGGAGGTACTGGGTGCGATCGACTGTACGCACATAGAAATCAAGTCACCGCCCAGGGAGCAGGGTAGACGCTACATAAACCGCAAGGGATACCCCTCCAATTGCCAGGTTGTGTGCAATGCGCAGGGCATTATCATGGATGTGTGTGCTGGCAGCCCTGGAAGCTTCCACGACTCCCATATCTGGCATGCCTCACAGCTGTATCAGGTATTCACCAGGGGGGACATCACACAAGGTCACCTTGTGGGGGATGCTGGCTATGCACTGGAGCCGTGGATAATGACACCCATCAGAAATGCACACACACACATGCAAGAACGCCATAATGAGGCACACGCACAAACCAGAATAATCATAGAGCGTGTGTTTGGGATGTTGAAATCACGGTTCCGGTGCTTGGATACATCCGGTGAAGCCTTGCAGTACTCTCCAGGCACATGTGCCCGCATATTCATAGTATGTTGTATGCTACACAATATGATTCTGCGGAAACAGCTGCTGCAGGGACATAATGGTGTAGGGCCACCAAGCCCACCACAACTGCCAAGGCAAGCACAGGCACAGGGCGTTCAGCGCCATGAACACGCTGTGCCAGCCCCAGTAGGTAGACGGAGGCGTACCCAATATGCCTACACCCTGGCAAAGAGGGAACGCATAGCACATACTTTGACAGTGTAGACCCCATGGACTGACACCTCCTTACCTGCACACACAGTGAAATGGACGCCACACAAACATGTCCGCCCGTAATGTGTACCGTATGGCCGGACCTATGTGTGACTCCAACAAAGGCACCGCCCAAACACTGCACACCCAATAGCCAGCAGAGCATGGAACGCCAACACCTCACCGCACGCCGGTTCTACAGCACACTGCATAGCCGTATGCTGCCACTATCGCCGCAAGTCGACCACATATGTACTTATGTGCATACACAGATACGGAAATAGATATCAGTACACATGTAGACATATATGTACGCATACACAGATATAAAGTACAACAGGTTAATATGGAACCCAGGGATGCAAGTTCACAGATAAGTAAGACGCGAAATCTCCACATAGTAAACATAGTGACCGACAACCCGATCATCCGGGAGGGTGGGCAGAGCAGGTAACGCCAGCCATGGAAATGTCAACCTGCATCAATACATATCCGCGTGTCGGGATGATCACCAGTCCACGGTACAGTAACAGGATATGTGCGTGTCATATCCATAGGATATGAGTGCGGAGATGCACGCCGCCGCCGGCGGCCAATAGCGTAGGTATTGTGTGCAACCGTCGGTGCGGCGGCAAGCATACCAGTGAAGTGTACGTCATTATGAGGAACGACCTCATTTGGGGTCTAAAACAGTTCATGTTCCTCGCAGTTCCTCAAAGTTCCACATTGAAAATGTCTGTCAAACATCCATTGTTAGGAATGTATTTAAATGACAACCTGGTAAATAGAAATTAATCATAGTAATTCATTAAAGGTTCTTCATTGTAAGTAAATCAGCATATTTTAACCATCCTATGACCTACTTAGCTGAAGTTGTTACCATGCCATTAGTATGTGTTCCACATTATGCCCATTTGTTCCACATTACTAATGTGTGTGTTCCTCATTTTGGAAATAGAAGGTTGAGAGCCATGGCGGCAATATGTGTATGTGTGAGGTGAGGTTGTCGTGTGTTCCGCTGTGTGTGTAATGTGTGCCACTGTACAATGTGTATGTAGGTGACATGTCACAGGCGGAGTGTAATAACATGCATAGGCATACAGTACAGGAACCATAGGCGTATGTACAGCAGTACCCACAAAGTAGTACTGACATCTCCTCAGTGGCTATCGCGTGATGGCGACGTAAAATGATGCAAAGCGGAAATGTCCCAGAATGTACCACAGGGCCATAGCCAACAGGAGATGCAAAGGGCGCATGTACAAACCATGACCGTAGGTATGGCGGCCATAAGGTAGACTCAACACGATACGTCGGCAGCGTTACACAGCATCAGGCATGCACGGCGAAAATACGAATGTGCTATCCCGGCACCAATCTTGAACACTTACGGTCCCGTAAATACCGCTGTGTGTTCCACGACCGTTAAGTAAGCAAGCGGCACACGAATAGGAGGCTACCGGTAGCATACAGGCCGTCCCAAGTATAGGACCACAATCACCGTAAGTATCAGTGACAAAATGCCAATGGATAGTAGGCACGGACGAACATCCGCAGATTTATAACCGATGTGAAGGAGGAATACGTGCAGGAAGCACACATGCAGGCGATACCGACACCACACGACATCAACAAAACAAACATTCCCAGAACAGACAGGTAACCTGCAGTTCCCCAAGCAGGGATGGAGCACACACACAAGCATATCTTGTATGTATAAATGCAAGACCCACACCCCGTACCCGTCACCCACATCCGCAGATATACCCCATCGCACATATCAAAGGGATAACAGCTAAAACCGTAGCAAATACATACAGGCAGTCAATGACAGCGGCATACCCGCAACAAGCCGTGTGGGAAACACTAGCAGCAGCTGATGCATCCTTGCATCCGTTGTGTACAGGAATATAACAGCTATGTTACACATCTGAATGCACAATGCCATCGACAGACGCCGCCAGGACACGGACACCCACATGTCAAACAGAATACCATACCCAACACACACAATCCACGGCTAACACCACAGCGTAATGTACCTGACACCACACATAGCGTATGCAGTCACACAAACATTATACAATACATACCATCCCCACGAAGGTAGTGCAAATAACTAACGGCCACACGAGGAATGAACCATGGCCTAGTTTCCCGGGTAACGTACGAATGGAGGAGGATCACCAGTGATATGCGCATAAGTACACACCGAGGAACAGCTATTGGCGTGATGAACCCACATGCCTCAGGTGACGACGAATAAAATGAAGACTCCCTGGATATTCAAACCGTATGTTCACAACGAACACAAACGGTATCGAGAGAAAATACAGAGAGGAAGATATTGACGAATACAGAAGCGAAGGCCGGAAAGGTATGTTGAACCCACGAGATGTACTGATGTGTAACGCATGATACGTATGACTAATCTGCACTGTATGTGAACGATGTGTGTAAGTAAAGATACCTGTCCATTAGGCAGAGAGTGGTGAAAGGTGGTCATGTAATGCTAAGCCGTGGAGCATACCAACGACTGCAGACAATGTGTGCACAGCAGTGGGACAACATGTACACAGACGTGATAACCCAAGGTCCGCCATAGGGATTCCAAACACAGAACTATGCCACCACCCACGCCGATGCTGTCAGTGGATATCGAACAATGAAGCCCCACAGCAGGGGATAGGCCATGTATGTATAGTGTCACAGCACACATGTGCATGGGCATATACCATCGATGTCATACGGAATGTGCGCACGACGTGCACGTATCCCACGCAGTAGGGGTGACTATGTCAATTATGTGTAATGCAAAGCTGTCATGATGGATATGTTCAGAAATCATAGACAGTATCACAGGCATAGCATGCATGATGGAGGGATGGCCTAATGTTATGTACATAAACAAGATATGTATGGCCTGCACATATGGGACAATGTAGTAGCAGAATAGGTACCCGAAATGGAGGAACAGCAAGTAACCATGTCCAAGCGTTCCGTAGCAGGTGCAATGTGTGCCACAATGATGTCCGGCCGTGTGTAAACACATGTGCAATGTACACAGTAGTGTCACCCCCCCCATGGTAGTGTCCACTGAATGGCAGAAGTGGATGTCAACTGTATGTCTATACAGTACTTCCGCTGTGGTGGTACCATGGGTCTGTGTCACCCTACCAGCAAGGGAGCTATCACATGACTAGTGACACAGTGTGCCCTTGTGAGATGTGCACAGGACCTATGTCCCACAGCCCGGTGTGTGTCCAGTCTGTGGATGTCACACAGACGCCCAGGCTGAGCAATGTGGCATGTGTGCACACATGCAGGACTGCTCCTCCCACCCTGCCCACTGCAAACGCCATGTAGGAGTACTACATGCATCAGTACTGCGGAGAACATGGCCCATGGCAGAGTAGATTACACCCCTGTGTTAGTGGTATGCAGGTGAGTACAGATGTGTTACATGACTGTCATTTGCATATGTAAACTGTCTGAGCCGGGTAGAGATCACAGCATGTCTATACTGAGACATGTAATGTTGTATCCATTGTGTAAGGTACACCACACATGTGTTATTGTAACACTGCCCGCATGTACATGTGTGTATGGCACAGGTACAAGGGCACCCAAGGTATCAGCTAGGCATACGGTCCAGAAATGCGTGGTCCTGCACATGTGTACCCACGCCATGGTGGAATATGGCAACCACAGCACCATGTGGGGCATGTGTGTGTACATCAACCATGTACAACGTGATATGCATGTATAGGGACAGTATCCATGTGATACACACTGCATGACTGTCACTATGCAAAGGTGATGTGTATGCACTATGTGTGATGTAACTGATGCAATGATATCCACATGATATATCTGCCACACTGACACCTGTATGGTTGTTAGCAAT
Organism: Protopterus annectens; assembly: GCF_019279795.1. NCBI lineage: Eukaryota > Metazoa > Chordata > Ceratodontiformes > Protopteridae > Protopterus > Protopterus annectens. Next base: position 563,729,909 of record NC_056744.1, on the reverse strand, counting down.
ATGAGTAGGATGAGCTAGAATGCTGCCAGGTATGTAAATGTGGTATATGTAGGCATGGACAATACTGTGTGACAGCAGGTAGTGTACGTATGCAAATACTGAGCATGAGGGGCCACATGTCTGAGGACTGTGCAATGTCACACGTCCCTGACTTGTTGTAGTTAGCATGATATGCCTGCACCACTGTGTGACCTGTACAGGAGGCACATGGCGTAACATCCCGAGACATAGGGTATGATGTGATGCTGGATGTGTACATTGACAATAGCATAAAGTGGAATGGCGCTGAAGGGCAAAGAGTGGATCATGTCTGATGTGATACCCTCTGTACCACCCCAACCACCCATGCAATAGTATGACAGGTGGCCAGCATGGGATGTGGTGTGCTGTGGCGCACAAGCCCAACAAGGGTGCCAGTAAAGGCATGCAGGTAGTCAATGAGTGTGTGAAGCATGTATGTCAAGATGTGGCCCAGTGCCATACTGAATGGCCCAGTCATAGGTGTACAAATGCAGCCCCATACGTGCAATGCAGTACCACCCATGTGTAGTGTGATAGATGTGTTAGTGTGGTGGTCAGGGTACTGGCGTACATGAATGGGCTAGCAGTCAATGCAGTGTGCTGCTGCAGAGACATGTAACAGCCAGGTTGGTGGGATACAACAACTACGGCGATTGGAGGTGACATTGGGACTGTGTTCCCGGACATAACATGTGCATGGCAGTACTATGTATATGTCCACAGGGTTAATACAATGTCCAGCCAAGGATTGGAACCCTGTAGTGAGTGAGAGTGTGTATTGTTGGTAGGTACCCCATTGGCAGGCATGATGCCAGCAACATCTGTGTTGGCAATGCCTGCATGACTGTGGTATGCTGCATTGAATGTGGATGTAGTCAAACAGCAGAGACATACCACCACACTGCGTGAGGGCCCACACTGCAATGTCTGGCAGTCATGTGTAGGTAGCTAGCTGTGGAGTATGTGATGCACCATGAGGACACACCATGACTGTCAAGTGACACACCATACACAGGTGAACATAACTACTGTGCAACAGCCTGCACATGTGCCCATACAGCATGTGTGCATGGAACAGGAATACCACTGTG
>NC_056744.1:563698864-563728297 GCF_019279795.1 Protopterus annectens | reverse complement strand
AGAGGAGAGAGAGAGAATGTGAGAGAGAATATATAAGCGAGAGACATGGCGAGAGATGGCGCGAGAGAGAGAGAGATGGCGAGAGAGATGGCGAGAGAGAGAGAGATGGCGAGAGAGAGATGGCGAGAGAGAGATGGCGAGAGAGAGAGAGAGATGGCGAGAGAGAGAGAGAGAGATGGCGAGAGAGAGAGAGAGATGGCGAGAGAGAGAGATACAGCGAGATAGCGAGAGAGGGGCCTACAGCCGAGATGGCAGGAGAGATACTTGATAAGCGAGGGAGAGAGATATAGTGAGAGACAGAGATAGCGATAGCGAGAGAGAGATATAGCAAGAGAGAGAGATAGCGAGAGAGAGAGAGAGATATAGCAAGAGAGAGAGAGAGATAGCGAGAGAGAGAGAGAGAGAGATAGCGAGAGATAGCGAGAGAGATAGCGAGAGAGAGAGATGGCGAGAGAGAGAGAGAGAGAGAGAGAGAGAGATGGCGAGAGAGAGATGGCGAGAGAGAGAGAGAGATGGCGAGAGAGAGAGAGAGATGGCGAGAGAGAGAGAGAGATGGCGAGAGAGATGGCGAGAGAGAGAGAGAGAGATGAGGAGGAGGGAGGCGAGGATGGTGAGGAGGGAGGAGAGATGGCGAGAGAGAGAGAGGGCGAGATGGTGAGGAGGAGAGAGAGAATGGTGAGGAGGAGAGGAGGAGCTAGCACGGAGAGAGAGAGGTGAAAGAGAGAGATATGAAGGGGATATAGCGAGAGAGCCGAGAGAGAGATATAGCGGTGAGAGAGGCCTTGAGAGAGATATATGAGAGAGAGCGCGAGAGAGAGAGATATAGCGTGAGGGGCATAGCAGAGAGATATAAGCGAGTGAGAGGCGCGAGGAGAGATATGTGAGGAGAGCGTAGAGAGAGATAGCGAGGAGAGGATGAGACAGAGATATAGCAGAGAGAGTGAGATGCAGAGAGAGGAGAGATACGAGAGAGGATATAGTGAGGAGGAGAGAGAGAGAGAGATGTGTGAGAGAGATAGTGAGAGAGAGAGAGATATAGCAAGAGAGAGAGAGAGATATAGTGAGAGAGAGAGATATAGTGAGAGAGAGAGAGATATAGTGAGAGAGATAGCGAGAGAGAGAGAGAGAGATAGCGAGAGAGAGAAAGAGATAGCAAGTGAGAGAGAGAGATAGCAAGTGAGAGAGAGAGATAGCAAGTGAGAGAGAGAGATAGCAAGAGAGAGAGAGAGAGAGAGAGAGAGAGAGATAGCGAGAGACAGAGAGAGAGAGAGATAGCGAGAGACAGAGAGAGAGAGAGATATAGAGACAGAGCGACAGAGATATATTTCTACTGGCTTTTCATTGTATTTCAGGATAGTTGGGTGTTTTTTTGTCTTATGTTGCTCCAAGAAAGAGTGCCCTATCCCCATATTCTTTCAATCTTTATGCCATGGTGCTTGTTAGAAGCATTAAAGCTAACCTCAAAAATGTGGGTATTTTAGTATAATAATCACCTTTCAGCTGTTTGTCTTGCTACCTGTCACCCTTCATTTAAACTCCATCCACTTAGTTTCCTGGCAGATTTGCTGTTATTTCACAGTCTGCATGGTAATGAAGTACCAGAAGAAAAAAACTGCTATATGGGAGATGTCATTGTACTGCCCCAGACAGCTGTCACTTGCATTCTTGTTACTGGCAGAAATGTGCACCAAGGCAGATGAATATATTAATTTCCCAACAACAACCATGGTGTACAGTACTGCCATTCAAAAGTTCTATGCCATTGCCATCTTCTGTGTCCTTGGTGCGATAGACTGCACCCATGTCCCAATCATACCCCCAGCTGTACCAGATTTTGAATTTTACATCAATAGAAAGAGTTGGCCATTACTCAATTGACAGGTGGTGGTTTCTGCAGATGATTTCATTACTAATATCATGGCAATACACCCCAATAGTGTGCATGATGCAGCAATATGGAAGGAAAGTGCCCTGAGTTCTGCTTTCCAACATGGTGAAATACTAGAGGGGATCTTACTAATTAAGTACATGCCTATTGCGATATGGTAAGCCATTAACCAGGCATTTAAACAGGAAGAAAGATGAACAAATATTCCTTTTCATCCCCCTGAAAACAGTTATGTGATTATTCACTGTATCCTTGGTTAATGGCACCATATGCAGTCATATCAATCCCTTCCAGAGATGTATACAACAGAGCACACTGAAGCAATACCACTGAACATGTGTTTGGCATGCTGAAAGCAAATTCAGATGTGTGATCACATCCAGAGGGTGTATTCCAATATGTCCTAGGTCGGGAGACACACATTTGAGTCATGACAAGCCACATGTACAAATGTACACATTGAACAGTGATGTTTACATAGTGTTGCCCTACTACAATAGCAGAGCATGGCAAATAGAAATAAACCATCAGCTGTCCATGCTGAACATTATACACAACAGAAGCATATAATATACTTGTAAGAACATATGCACAAAGCTCAGCAAGGATCACATCTGGATGTATACAGTGGAAGCATCTCATCACAAAGTCATGTGTGTGGCACACAGGTGTGCACAACAGTAGGTGTCTTTCTACAGCTAGGATATCATCATACAGATAACTAGCATGAGAAATAGCCATAAAATAGCCAGTACCTCAAATAATCTATGCCCATGCTGTATATACGAATATATCAGCACAACCATAACCTAAAGTCAGGGGTCATACTCTAACACTGATGCATAACACCTAACTGTGTAATATGCAAATGTGTGACACTACATAGTAAACAGCATGCACCAGCAGGAGTAACAAAACACATTGCAAGGACCACCCAAAAAGAAAAATACCACAAACAAGACTCACATGTCATATCTGGCATGGAATGTCTCACAAAGTAATGCTTTGATACACTGATTATTGCTACAAAGTGACACAGTTAGAGGGTAGAATCAATTTAATCATGCAGAGCATCAATAACAGTGAGTACGCATCAGCAATGGAATATGCAGCAATGTTTGGGATTCAGCAACCTAGGTGTGTACTACATCACATCCATACGTTTGGTCTTATGGTCACACACACACACACAGGTCTACTCACAAGACCATAAGATCAAACTTGTGAAAGTTCAAAATTTAAAAAATAAAACTTTTTTTGCAGGGGCAAGTTCTCCGCACCCCCTTCTAATTAACTATACCAACTCTGAGATCACACTAGTGAGGAAAACGGTAATTATACAATGACTTCCCATTAATATTCAAAACTGTGCATGCTGATTGCCCAGCCCAACCAGCGCAATTGTAAATCCCACAGTATACCAATGGATAAAGGTCAGGTCACCTGGACTTCTTTCCATTGGTATATTGTTTAAATTTTATTTATTTCTTAAAAAATAAAATCTTTAGCCCCGACTACAGACATACCAAAGAGGCAGCTTGGACAAAATACTAGGAAAATCAGGTACGTTATTTAAAATTAACCACATGTACCAGATATCCCTAGTATTTCTTGTATTTCTTACATGCTGTCTCTCCTACCCCTAAACTGCCCTAAAGTTTTTTAACTAAAAAAACAAAAAAAATGGAGCAACAGAGACTTTCTCCATTGCTTCCATTTCAAAGCATTGATGTACTGGGTATGCAAGGGAATGCAAATCTCATACGCATGCACAGTACATCAACATAAGGAAGCAGTATACCACCAGCAGAAGAACAGTAATGCACCATTATACAAAGGCCACCACACAACTTTTACTTAAAACAAGTGGTTTAAAGAAAACATCGTAATTGCCAGATACAGTCATTAAGCGTGTTTCAGAGATGCACGTTGCACCCCACTGCTCAAATATGATTAAAAAGTAATGGAAAAAGTGGAAGTGTACCTTGGAATCTGGTGCAATAATACACAACTAGAAAGCCAATGACATAAGAATGGATATGAGGCCTGTGATAGCAGGTAAATGTGCCCTTCAGCAGCAACATGTATGCACACATACATCCATATAAAGCAATGCACATACTGATGGATGTAAAAAATGTATGTCACAGCCTGTATCTGTGCACATATCTTGCAAATACACCTGCTGCAGCAGTGACTCAGTATCCCAGTCTATTAATTGCCTTGCAAATGGTGCATTTTGCTATACACAGTCCTGGGTTCAAAGCCAGTGGTGTGTAGAAGTGAATTTGCAGAATTGTGAAGGCAGCAATTAATGATTGAGTCATGTATGCTTTATCCACACAATGCCTTTCAAATAACATGTCTGCTTTTCACTGATGGAGGTCACAGGTCTGCAGGTAGGAACACTTCACATATTCCTATAGCAAAACTATATGTGCATAAAGTTTCACATCATGCATTAATATGCATGCACACAGAATTTCATTGCAGGTACTGCAAATGAGGGTCACTAAAATAAGAGTGCACAACACAATCCTGCCAAAGTCACTGTGCAGATTATCATAGCTGCACATCTTACATACATAGCTGCACATCTAACATACACATTGGAAGTCCCTACTTGTAATAAGGCCTACCCTCATACACGCTGCAAATTACTATCAGATTGTAACACATGGTCTGGCAGTTGCCCAAATGGTGCACGTATTCTTATATTTATACCCTATCTTATCCAAAAACACACCAAACATGTTGCTTAGTACTTTGTTAGTGATACTGCTGCCAACAAACTAAACTTACAAACATGCCTTATTTGGAGTGTAAAGGGTAGCATCACTCTGGCTTTACCTCTACAACAAGGCTGACATAGCTCCCGCAGTTACTTCTACAGCTTGTTGTCGTGCAAAGTGTTCACACTGTCTGCCTGTGTCTATTACCAGCAGCAGCACCTGCAGCCTGTAGCACACATTTCTATGGTAAGGTATCTGCTACAGACCTACACTCTATGATGTAGTCTCCTCACCCCAGTAATGTCCAGCACAACATATCAGAAATGGGCCCTAATCTACATAAAGGCCTTATATTGTACAGTGGTTGCATTTCATTGGCTGATAGTGCAAATCAGCTGTGTTAGCTGCAATTAGCATTTCAGACCCACATATTGATTTAAAGGCAATCACCTGCCGATGAGAAGCATGTCTAAAAGGCAAGCAGCTGCCTATGGGGAACCAGTCTGTATGACACTTTCCTCACACAGGCCATGCCTTTGTGAAAACTTTACTATCACCAGATATCAACAGAGGAGTACTGCACCCTATCAGGTATGTAACTTATTTTGTGTACAACAGGATGCAGATGGGTGAATGGATGTATGAGGAATAGGGATTACAGCATTAAGCCTGTCTTAGACCTGTGATGTACTATACACAAAGGGTGCATTGTCTGTTGCCATTGTGGCACACTAGTCTTCATGAACTGTCCCTTTATAGTGGTTGTAACAGCATACTGCTAATTGTGTGGCACTGTTCCTATGACATATTATTGGGGGGGTTGCCCATAGGGGACACCACAGTAGACCTGAATGTTGGGTGTATGATCATACAGCAGTATCTGTTATGCCACACACTGGAATACCCGAATATTGCGACTATCTCAGTTGTATCCATACACTTAGTATGTTTGAACACTGTGTGAACACTGGAGTATGACATGTGCGAGCAAGCAGTGGATAGTGCCAGCCATTTTGTCCCTGCTGTATCACTACATAGTGTACTTCCACGTATGCGAGTCTGTAATGTGTTCCTCTTTTTGTCTTTCAGGAATCATGTATCATAGATGCCATGCACCCTTCTGTGATGTGGAAAATGAAATTATACTGGAAGGACTAAGGCAACATCATCACATCCTACTGTCCATGGGAAGGCACAACAGGGAATGGTGGACTGCATTGTGGGCAGACCTTGTTCATGATTTGAATGTTGTGGGCCATCAGAGAAGGACATATGAGCAGGTTTGACACCATGCAACAGACATTATCAATGCTGCACAATGGAGAAGCAGATGTAGCCAGGTCTATATTACATGATCAAATGATCACAATAGTGAAAATTCAGCACACCAAAGTACTTTTTGTGGGAGCACTGTACATTGAACAGAATATTAGCCCTTTCCTCACGGTACTGCAATCTCGGAGTTAGTATATATATTTATAGGGGGGGTGCAGACCCCACAATAATTGTTTCGATGTGCTGCATTTTCACTCTTTAGAGCAATTGCTATTGTGATCATTTGATCATGTAATACAGACCCGATGTAGCCAGGGATCTTGCTGTCACTGGTGGAGGACATGCAGTGGAACAGCCACTCATGGCCACTGAGGAATTCCTGGCAAACCTATGCACACACAGCTCCCAGGCATCCATCACACCATACATAGTGGAGGTGGGAGCCACAGTTTCTACAGCAGAGGAGCATGAAGGTAGGTTTACTGTGATCAGCATTGTAATACTGTAGCATTCAGTGTGTCAGGCTGCACATACTTTTATGTGGGTGTCAGGTCTTAGTTCTTTTGTGGGGGGAGGGATTTACCTCAGTTATACTCATACTCAGAATGTGATCAATACAACTAGGGTTACCACCTGTCCCACTTTGCGAGGGACAGTCCCTCTTTGGCCAGTTGTGTTCTGCAAAAAAATTGTAAAAATGGCAAATGTCCTGAGATTTTAGGACAAAATTATTTCCTATATTTTACGTAATAGTTGCATAAAGCAGTTATTCTGAATCTGAAACACCTACATGTTATAAGAAACAGAATAAGCAACTAAAATGCTACAAGAATAATCTTTTACTTAGGCAAAAAAGTGAAGTTCTGCCCTTTGTACTGGCTGTGGGTATGTTTCGGCCTGCAAAATCTGACGTTTGTACAAAAAATGTCCCACTTTGGACATTTGAAAAGGTCGCAACCCTAAATACAACCAGTAACACATTAGGTACTGTAAATGTGAGATATATGGATGTATTACCTTGTTGTGCTGCAACATGCATTGGTACTGACATTACCTAACCCTCAACTTTTCACAGGTCCATCAGGTATTGTCCAAGGCCGTGTTCCTGCTCCTGGTAAGCATGACCCTGTTTTGTTAAGGAGCATTTACATTCTATTAAAGTTAAGGGCCAGTATAATGCCCTATTTCAACATAATCTCATGTATAAACAGGGTAGAATGCTTTTATTTTATATTCTAGAACAGGTACATAAGGATCTTAGAGGGGATAATCGCAGGAGTGTAGTTGAAAAAATAGAAACACTTTGGCAGTGACACTTAAGACAAGATAAGCATCCTGGTTTAAAATGAGGCATTTACTCTAAAATGCCTTTTAAAACACAAAAGGTTGAAAGGACATTAAATTAGGCAGTGAAATGTGTATATCAATATATTTGTTAAGATAGGTATACTGGGTTTTTATGTGTTGATTTATCAAGTACAGTGTCATATTAATTAAAAGATAAATTACATCAGTCATGATTTACTTGAAATGATTGTTATAAAGGTATTGGGCTGAATGTGTATTTTGTTCTGAGGAAGTCTATTTTGGACAAAAGCAGAGAGGAAAAATTTGCTAATCCAGTTGTGAGTCTTTGTTATTAGCATTGGTGGATTTTTCATACACGATAGTGCAGGGATTCATGTACTGCTTTTTCTTTCTTATAGTTGACCGGGGTGGTTGGTCTCTGCCCCCTACACAACCTGTCAGTATCTCTTTGGACACTGATGATAATGTTGGCCACAGAGAGGCATAGGTGGGGGTGCTGGGGGGCTGAATCTGTCCCAGAGATTGACATCCCTTTTATGACTCAATTGTCACCACACACAGTCAGTATGCCCACACATATCCAGTCCCGGAGGTCACAGATATTGGACAGTCAGAGTGGGGACATTGAAGAGGAAAGTGTGGCGACTATAGTTCCCATGAGTGTAGACACTGGCCATAGCCAGAGAGCTGGTGAGGTCCCACACAGGCGGACTGACAGGGGTGCTTGTAGGAGGCTTGCTGTCTGTCCACCACCTGTTGCAGATGTCACATCAAGAGTCACTCAGCACATGTTTTGGGCTGTCATGGAGGCACAGGCATGTTCTGAATGGATCACTAGCCATATGCTTAGGGATATGGATGCAGCACAGTCTGATTTCCGTGACTGCCTCCACTGCACTGGGGACACCCTGGATCAGTTCACTGATGCAGTGTACAGAAGGTTGGCTGAGAGTGTCTGTCTTGGACCACATATTGTCTGTGCTGGAATGTGTGGTTGGAGTTGAGTGTTGGACTCATGGGCATAGGTCAGCAACCCCTTCTGCTGAGAGTCCACGTTGTCATACACAATCACGATCCCGTAGTGGCAGTACATCCAGTGCTACAGAGGGAAGTGTGCTGTCCACACCATGACATGGCAGGCCATCGGCTCATGGTCCTAGGCATTCCCATGGGGGACATGGTCTCAGCAGACAGCAGCCACAGTCAGGTACTAGCTTCACTTCTGACGTTGGGCATGGAAGTGTCAGTGCAATTCCTGGCAGTCAGTTCCTGTGTTTGGGGCCGGAGACGGTGAACTGTCAACTCTACCATGTACGGTCCAAAGCTATCAAACATACACACATGTAGGGCTAGCACTGAGCTTTACTGTGTACACACATACACTCACACTACTCTCAAATGCAGGTCACCTACACATACAGACGGCATCTTTCCATGGTCATCTTACCTGCTACCCTTCCTGACTTACACACATGCTGTCAACCTTTTGGGTCAGCCTAGGCCACCTGCACCCCCACACAACACCCTGTGCAAGTGATGATAACTGTGCCACATCCTTGTCATCCTTGACATCAATGCAGACATGTGTCTGATGCATAGGGTGACTAGATTACTTAACATGTACTTGTGTAATGCATTGTTGTTTTGCTATGCCACTTGAAGTGGATACTGACAGATACAATATGCTGCCATCTGTCATGAGTATGACACTAGTGTACCTGATGTAGTAATGGCTGTATAATTACATGATAACAGGTGTGTCACAGACATGTTTAGGTTTAAGGCATCTGTTGCGGTAACCAATGGATACACAGCAGCAATAAAGCAGCAGAAGATGGCATGTCAGCACAGCAGAAATGTCTTCAGCAAGATACAGCACTATAAGTACATGGCTCCATAGGCTGATAGGTGTATTACAGGCTAACAAGGACAATGGCAGCATTCAGCGTACTCGTGCATCCCTAATTTGTGAACAGGTCTGCTACCCTTGGTAAGTGTCACCAGGGTTTTGCAAACTCACATCTACAAGCTGTGGTGACACAGATGACCCATCTACAAATACCATGTGTCCAGTACAGACAGTTGCCTGACACCTGTTATGATTGCCTTGTTCTGCATACTATCTTGTAACCTGCACATGCTGTGTCACAGCAGATGTGTGCTTCACATGTATGGGGAGCCTGTTTCATGTATGGTGTACGTACTGTGTGTTACATACTTCTCTCCAGCATGTGCTATGTATACTACAGTGATGTAGCAGGCATGTAGAACATGTGAGATGTGTTAGTCCTTTCATGGATGCATGGGGGCTACACAGTGGGATCTAGCATCCCCCTGTATGGATCCAGACACATCTCCTCCAATGAATTTAGGGGACAGACTACACATATGTTAGTGACATGGACCCCATAGGACATGTTATCTATGCTGCGTATTGGTGTACGATGGAACCTGTGCGGCTGCTACAGTTGCATGATATGCCTGTGTAGTGATATAGCAAGGGTGCCATTGCAAACAATGATAGCTGTGATGACTGCCGCATTCAGTATAGCAGTGAGTCTGGGATTTACATCCAAACCTATTGGTGTAGGGTGTACAGCAATGAATGCATCCCCACATCTTACTGTCCAGTGAGAGTCAGACTACATTACTGTGTTCATAACTCCATGTGTAATGGCTCAACTGTGTGCAGTGTGCGGACACTAGAATATTTTGCAGGGGTGGATGATGTCCCAGAGGATATTATGCAGTTGTTGGCAGTTAGTCTTTGTCAGTGGTGCAAAGTACAACTGACCCTATCTTAGGCCATCCTGGATAACTGTTGGTTCTGTGTGGGAGTCCTTGACAAATCCCAGTGTGCAATCACCTGCTAATGTACTCAGTCACTGACAGGGGCTGTAACTGCAGAGAGGGAATAGGTAAATGGGGTACACAAATAACGGAGGATGGTGAACCGCACTGGCGACTGGCATCATTGCAGTGCAGGTCACACACTATTTCCCCAGAGTATGGCTGTCAGATATTTGCCTATCCACCAGTTGACATAACACTCTACATGATGTACACAGTTTCCAGTAAGGCCTGCTGGCCTAATATTGTCATACACCTTGTCAGGCCATGGTTGGTGGAGTGAGACATATGTCCAATATCCAATACATACTGTAATAGTTAATGGGCTCCTCTGCTTACAGTTGGCAGACATGATCTAGCCTTGAACAAAAGTAACAGTGTTTGTCCAGTGTCATTAGGTGTATGACAGTGTCAGTGCTTTTATCAATGCTAACTCCTATCATGACATTTCAGGTGACATGACTGACTCAGAGACCTGGGGACACCACTTGCCACTACCTGCTAGTTGTCCTCCATTCAAGTAAGTGTTGCTGTAATTTCCAGCATATTGCACAGTGAGAGTCATGTGAGGTGTCTGTACAGAGCACAGACAAACACATTAGGGAAGTGTAATATGTATGCACTGTGTTGCTTAGTCGTGCTGCATCCCACTTGCCCAAAGGATGGTCTAGGTCCTTTCCTACAATGCCCTGCAGCAGTGCAGTGACATCCCCACATGGGGAATCAACAGTGCAGGATATGTTTAGCAATATGGGTGACCAGTAAAGCCCCCTCATGTGATCTGGCCACAGATGAGTCTACTTAGAACTTCTGGCATGTACCCCCTCTTGCAGGCAATACAAACATATATGTCAAGACAGTCATTTAATACCTTCTGTGTGATGGTTAACATAGCGGGACTGCACCTCCCCCTTTGGATGGAACAGGCAAGTATGCAGGGCTCTACACCCATGCATTATGTCAGCAGCATTACAGTGGCATGAACTCAGTTATACGTGACAGGAGGTACACAGTCTCATCACGGATCAACAAACCTGACTGGTGGACACCTGACATTAGGAGGCTGTACAATAACAGGTGGACAGTGCTGTGCGACCGTTTTGATGAGGGAGCCCCACTAATATGGAGCCACTACCTCCACAGCAAAAAGGAGCATATAATGTTGTTGTGATGTTGAGTAGACATGGTAAGTGACAAAAGTAGTCACCCATGCAAAGCAGAACCACAACGCACAGTGTAGTTACATGTGTGACCTCAAAGGACAGGACCAGATTGTCAGTGACCACATACATGATTCCACATGTGATGGATCTGGACTCATACCTAACCTGTACACCCACAATGTCTGCATCAACTACACACCCTTGTCTCCACCACACGACAAAATTCCTATAACCTCTCCCATAACTTACATATTTAAAGAGCACTTCATACCTGGCCTCTCATTGGAAGATACACAGCATATATTGTACATGGTAATATTCCAGGCTGCATCCCACATGTGATCTGACAAGGGTGACTATCACCATTGGGACACCCTTGCAATCATACTGTCACTACTGGCTGCATAATGGACAATGGCAACTGTTATACCCTTGCATAGAGGTGGTGCATCCACTGACCGAAATAATACACCTTTTTGTCCGAGTATCCATATCTGTATGGCTGTAGGGGAAAACATCATGGAGCTGATCAGCACATGTGTTCTACACAGAGTTGACTGCACACAGTTTCGATGTGTGACAGGTGGAGGTGGGGACTGTTACACATGGTGGACATTTCCAAGGCAGTCACCATGGAGCTGGGTGAGAGTACATAGGGCATGCAACTCCCTAGACTCAACCAAGCCATCTGACTATATCCCCACTCAGGCAACATTTACAAAGCACCCACTTAGGCATCCACGATACTATCATTGTAGGGGTCACTAAGTGAACCATTGCTGGCACGCATATGCAACATAGGGACAGCCACCTCCAATAGCTGATCACTCAGCAGCAGTGCTCAACAGGGAGCAGTCCTGAGTCCTCTACTACTTGGAATACATTCATCCACAATACAAGTGACTACTGGCTGACTGTGGCTAACAATATTGGCTGATGCCTGCAAATTGTGAGAACTAAGAGAGACTGTGTGGCATGTCACTATCTTGCAAGAGGGTATTAAAAATGGGTCTATATTAGAACACTGAACATTCAAAATGTCAAGTGCTCTAATATCGAACCCTACCAATCAAAAATACTAAACCTCGAACATTCAGAACAGCAATTTTTTTCCTAGGGAAAAAATTTGCTGTTCCAAAACATACACACAACACAAGCACACCAAACAAATAGCAATCCACACACATACACCTAAACTCTTGCACCTAACCCTACACTAAACTATACACACACCACTATCCACTTACCTTAACGCAAACCCTAACCCTAAGGTCCGTCACTATCACACACTCACCTCACCCGTGCCCTAACCGTAACTCACCTAACCCACCCTAACCCTCATGTCCACGCAATCGCACACATACCTAACCCGCACCCTAACTAACCTAACCCACACTCAATCGCACACTTACCTGAACCCAACCCGTAACTTTCCACCAGAGCGCTGAAAATACCGAAGCATCAGAAATGGACAACTGAATTCTTTCCCTAGGAAGAAATTCTGTTTTCTGTTTCTTCGATATTTTTAGCATTTTCTGAAAATGGGTTGATATTAGAACACTCGACATTTTAAATGTTCAGTGTTCTAATATAGATCCTTAAAAACACATGCCAATTGACATAGTAATGACCATAAACTCCATGCAAATGTATATGTAGTATGAGTTCCATCAGTTAGACCTATGTACCAGGTAAGTAGCACATCAGTTGCAACACATGATGTACATACTCTGGGTGAATTAACTGGGCACAGACCTTGCCATGCAGGTTTACACCTAATGTGCCTCAGATCACCCTGTCTCTACAGTGGTATGGCAGGAATAATATCACATAGCTGAGGCCACAGTCACCTGTAAGTGACATGCTCATAACCTCCACGTATTCTTCACTCAGCATGCCAATATCTGAATGCAATGGCCATTTGGGGATGTACCTTTCCAAGCGATACTGGCAATTGCACATAGCAGTATGGACCCTCACAAGGTCACTTCATGTCTCCAGTATGTGTTCAATGGGAATAGTCTGCAATGAGCGTCATTGTCACCTTTGGCATATAGACTACAAAGAGGTGATTTGTGCCTTGCATAAGGGGCAATGTATGACCCTGCTTTATTGCATATGATGCCTATCTGTAGAAGACATAGTATATGGATAACCCACTGTAAGAACTAGATTTGTCTAACAGACTTAAACTCTTGAAATAGAACCCTGCCTAATGGCACACAGAGCACAGCAATGCACCTCACAACATGCCATCTGTATGATTGGCTGGGCAACCATCATCTCAACATAGGGCATCTGCCTATGTCCCTCTTGGACTGGGGCAGTATGTGCTGCTCCAATAACTACAGATATAAAGATGTCTGATTGTGAGAGCTGTATGGCCATTATGCCAGTGAAGTTCAAATGTCCTATGGTTCCGTAACATGTAAAATACTCTAACAGGCTCACACACAACCATGGCTACACTGTGGCTAGTACCACTTCCAATCATGATGTACAGGAGACTAAGACACACACATAGTGCAAGTTGGCTGTATGTAGATAAGAACACTTACCTATGTAATGGTACACACTGCAAATCATAGTATGTGATGCATGCAACACACCACATGTCTGCTAGTACTATCAGTTCAGAACATATGCTTGACATCAGCAAGCCTTGTTGTGGTCAAACCTTTGTGGGGGGCACATCAGACACTACAAATAAAATAGTGCAGAACTCTACTAATTTCTATGTTACCAAGATGATCATATTTATGCCATCAGGACACATATGTACACCAAGAAGCCTAGAGTGAAATTATAACCCATATCTATCTAGTCTTACACACTACAGATTTCAGTATTTATTGTACATGCCACCGCACACACTCAGCTGATAGTCTTAAGGTGGTTGACATAAATCAGGCCTTGTAGAAGAGGGCAGTGTGGAAGCCAGCAGCAAGTTACAGGGTCAAAACGTGGATACCCATTACAGGAGTATAGCCCATGAGGGTATGGCAGTTTTTCAGGGGTATACACACACACACACACCAAGTAGTCTGGAGTGAGTTTAGAACCACTACCTCACTAGTCTTGCACACTGTAGATCTCAGTACTTACTGCCCACACCACAGGTTGAGTCTGTTGTATATGTGATCGCAGGCACAGTACTTGTGCATTACACAAACTAGGCCTGTGTTGAATAGTATGTGTGGTCTGCAGAGTGATATTGCTTCATACTGTTATCTGCATCTAGTATCCTAGCAGTGGGATAACTTATTATCATAGGTATGTGTGTACATTTACCAGTATGGCCATATGTGGCTGCTTACAGTTAGACAGGCAAACCTGTTGGCAGGAGCAATATCCCCTGTCCATGCATGCATTGACAACATTATACATTATACCACTTGCTCACCTGCATCTCTGTATGAGGAGACATCCAGCAGGCACAGGATCTGTAGGTAACTAGATTATGTACTATTACACCCTTAGTTTGGATCCTTTGAGCAACAGTATGGATGTGTTATAGTGCAGATTTACTCACCATTATTAGAGTACATAGGACAATACAGACATCCACGCACATATTTATGCAATTAACAGGGATGAATACAGACATCCATGCACATATTTATGTAATTAGCAGAGATGTATATATAAATGTATCTGTGTGTGTGTATATGTATGTGTGTTATGTAGATATATGGAGGAGAGTCTAAGCATCAATGTGATGTATATTGCTATATATATTTGTATATATCTATTTGACACTACATAGAGATACATATACTATATATATGTGAGAGAGTGACAGACGGACATGTATATGTATAGACATATCTATACGTACAAGGTCATTTTGATGAAGGAGCAACAGAATTGTGCTCCTTTTAACTAAGTGTATAGGCATGCCCAGTGGGACTGTCAGTACTGATAAAGTGGCTCCAGGAAATATCTATCTGTACTCCAGTCCAGGATTTTGTGTGTTACAGGCAATGACATCTGTCCCTGCTTCTGCAGTACTGCACTTCACTCAAAATGTCCATGGCATTCCACAGCCGTCTGCTGTACTTAATATTTGACTGGGGTTCATTATTTTACACCACACACAGACCGACACTCTAAAAACACCAATATAATAATACCTTACATGCAAAAATTGTGACTACTTACAGATTAGAACCATCAACGCCATCACCTATACTAACTTAACTAGTGCACTGAGCCACACAGGTCTGCCAGAGAGGAGTCATTCATCACATAATTAACAGCATACATACAGTATGTAAGTTGATATTCCTGCATTGTGTGACATAGTGTGTGATCGAGTTCTATGTTACAGCCCTGAGATTGCCTGGTCTGCTGATATATCATTGCTGACTTACTGTGAAAGCAGTTGTATGGGAACACTGCTGTGTTGGGGGTGGGAGTACAACAGCACATAATCTGCTGGGATAGACAGTAGTCCAAATATCATGTGACCCCACTGCTTAACATCTCTCTTGACTGATGTAGTGAATATTCTAACCATGAGGTCTAGTGATTATTAGGGAACACATACTATTGAACTGGGTATTTGTAGTTCCATGTGGATATTACTTCTGTCCACATAGCCCACTATATTTCCTTACATAAATGCACCAGATCCATACATACAATATTATATTATAGTAACCCTTACAAGTAGTGTGTAGGTTAGAGACTTACATTACAAATGCAGCAGTTGACAGAACTGTATATCAGGGCCGACTCTGTGTAATGCAAGCAGTACACAGCCAATACATGGATAGGCCCAGGTTTTGTGACTTGCCTGGCATCATCCGTGTATGTATGTGAGTAGGAGTAAGGTGTCAGTCCCCAAGGTCCTAGGTTGTCAGCGAATGTTCTATGCATTGTCTCTTAGCCAAAGCCAGGGTGTACTGGGCATGACTATGTCTTCCTACAAGGACATAATCGGGGGACCCTCCTCCAAGTCCTCCTGTGACTGTGGTGACCTAGGCACTGGTGGGGGCTGTCTATCCCTTCCCTTTGCTTATCCTGCTGCAGCTGTTTCCATCATATTGTATGGGACATACTGTGAACATATGTGCACATGTGGTTAGATAGCACTGCAGGGCTCCACCAGATATAGCAAGGCACCAAAACTGACTTCAGAAGCCCAAACACACGCCCTATGATGTACCTAGCTTGTGCGCGTGCTTCATTATAGCAATCTTCCATGGGTGTATGTGCATTTCTGATGGGTGTCATCATTCATGGTTCCAGTGCATAGCCAGCATCCCCCAGTAAATGGCCATGTGGGATGTCCCCCCTACCAAACATCTGGTAAGGCTGTAATGCATATGCATGCCAGATATGCGAGTTGTGATAACTGCCAGGGCTGCCAGCTCACACATTCATGATAATCCCCTGGCAGTTGGAGTGGTACACCTTGTAGTTGATGTAGATTCTACTCACTTTACCGGGTGGCGACTTGGTGTACAGGAGTGCAATCTATGGCACCCAGTACCTCAGGGTAGTGTGCTACATGGTAGAAATGTTGCATATTGCTGACCCTTGCCTCAGGTGTGAAGGGAAAAGAAATGTGCTCACTGGCATGTGGTACCATGGCATCCAGGAACTGATGGAGTACCCTGAATGCTGATGCCTATGAGACCCTAACCATATCTCCAGTTAGTCTTTGGGAAGTACCTGTAACTAGTATCCTAAGAGCTATATGTACCTTTGTTTCCACTGGGATGGGTTCCCCTCTGTTGGCTCTGGGTCTGAGTTGAGGGTGGCAGAGCTCAGTGAGTTCTTGTAGTATGTCCTGTCCACCATGTAGCACTTTACAATCACCAGCTCATGTAGCTCTTGGAAGGTTACCCTAGGCCTGAACACACTTCTCTGTCTAGGCCTATTGTCAGCTGCTGCAGCCGTACTGACTTCAGCATCTAGCATGTACAGATGTAGCAGACCTGCAGCAGCCCCTAGCATTCTCTCAGTTAAAATTCCCAAGTCTGTACTCCAATGGTGCAGAGTATGGGGGGAAAATCATATTGTAGGGTGTATGCATACGTTATAGTGCTCTGCTGTAGGTGCTGTCTGTGTGATTGGCTACCTATGATGCATTCCACCTGCCTAGTATATCATTAACATAATTTAATGGCCCTAGTTTAAGGTAAACAGAGGTCAAAACTAATTAATATGTCATTGGCATTTAGATCCACTGAGCACTGTGGCACACCATGCAAATGGGTGCTCCCTAGCTAAACAAAGCTTAAAAGTTAGTGTGCACCCCCCCCCCCCACTGAAAGGGCATGCTGAGCACAATGGTGCACCATGCCAACAGGTGCAGCTAAGCTGAAATAAGCATAGAAGTCATTGGACACACCCTCCCCTGATGTCAGCTACCTCCTGTGTAAACACAAACATGGTCCTCTGCCTACACGATAGGGCTATCCAGACACTATTACCCCTTTATGCTATGCAGTAACCCCACCTCATTTGCATAGGGATCCATGCTCACAGCCTGGAAACTACATGTTTCATAGCCCTACCACTTTAGCAACACTAATCCACCATTGTAGATAGCCACGCAAGGTCCTGTAATATATTTCTGTCACATAATATTAATTTTGTTTTTGTTTTTTTTTAATAACGCATGTCTGTGCACTGTGGCATGCCGTGCAAACATAACATGCCCATATTAAAAAAATAATAATTTAACTTATTTCCTTTAATTTTTCAGACACACAGGAGGATAGTTTTGTCATATATGTGTTATGCCATTTCTGTCCATATATCTACATTTTTACAGCCCCTTTTGTCTGTCTACAATCCTGTACAAGGAATGTTTGTGTACACTACAGACACAGGGTCTGAAGAGCTATCTGCTTGCTGGATCACTCTACCTGACTCATTTGCATGAGATTCACCTGCTTATGAGGTGATTTGCATGCCACAGAATGTCCCTTGTTGGCACATGCATGCCTACCACTCAGCAGTACTTACTGAATCCAAAACCTACTTATGTTCATCTAAGCAGCATGGCGCGATGCCTACATGGTAAAAAAAATATATAGACTTTTAATTCCCCCCAAATATAGATACAGATATGTGTGCATGTGTGTGTGTGTGTGTGTGTGTGCACGCACATGTATGGAATCAGGGAAATAGGGGAAGGCAAACATGGGAACCACATGTCAGCATGGAAATGTAATCTGGTCCACAGATGTGCAGTGAAGCTGAGGGTGAGGCATGTGCAGTACATATTAAAAAAGAGATAAGTAACTCAGGTATGCATACAGAGGCATACCTGTGCACGCGGGGATGTCAGACAAGGACATTTGTAATTGGTCCTGGATGACTAAGATAACATGCTGTTAATCATGAAAATATGTGCTTTATGTCAGTTAGCAAGAGATGCATAAATAGAAACATGGAGACTTTCACATAAATTGTGGTCAATGTATGTGCAAACATATACTAATGACAAATATGTACAACATATCACAGCTTGAAGTTAGCCACCTAGGTCAGAGAAAAGATCAGCAAAGGATTGTGACATCAGACATTTGAAAACCACCTACATATTTAGTCAGTGGGCAACACAGTAGTCATCATTGCCACACTATCAGAATGACTCAACAAGACACATATTGGATCAACAATCAGTGTTACTCTAAGGGAGTTTAGGGTATTCATGTTGATGTCTCATACTGACAACCTGGCTACCCCTGCCCCATCCAGAAGCACTAGGTCCATAGTGCTCTACTGCTGAACTGAATGTGGTGACACTAGCATTTTGGGACACAGTGTGGGTAGGAGCAGTAGTGTGATAGGTCTGTTGAGTCATAACTGCTGGACTCACAGATGAGTGGCCAACATCAAATGTGCCTACACATTGCAGGACATTGATGTCCAAGGGCTGAGTGTGGATCTAATGAGAGGGGGGTCTGCCTCTGTTCACTGGAGGTAATCTGCTCCATACAGTTAAGGCACATAACAGTTGGTTTGTACTATGGCACTGCTCTAGTACCAGTGTAAAAAGGCTTCCAACAGTGTGTGCAGCACATACTACACTGTCATGCTGTACAGTCAATACTGCCATGACCTCTCAGTGTCTGCTCCCCTGACCTTCATGTACAACATGCAGCTGATGTGCTGCACAATCAGTGGCATGGGCAAGTGCATGTAGGTCAGAGCCATGACATCGCTATGAACATAATAGCCCGTAATAGTAAGCAAACATCCTCTAAAAAACATCCAAGCGTATCAGCTACAGTCCCATATGTAATCTGATGGACAGTTTAGGTCCATTTTGGGGAACGGTCACCATCACTACTAAACCTCACATGCAATAGTAGATCATGGTCATCATCAGGTCCATTATCTGATGTCCCCACATCATCAGAATGGCCTGCCACATTATCCACCTTGTCGGAGGCTACACCATGAATCACATGTATGTGCCCTTCTGAGCTGGACAATGAACCCAATGCAGTAGCCAGTGTTCCATGGGTCATACTGTCACAGTGAGGCACACCACATCCCAACTCAGGATCATTGGACCAGCTACTGGATGAAGCAGGTAGTGGATTTCTACAAAACAGACAGATAGCACATGTCACATACATTCACAAAAGGCAAATGATGCAGCACAGTACTGAAATCTGGGGCAACTATATAACAATGCTAATGATGATATGGACCTACCAGGCTGTCATGGCTGTGGGTGGGCCAGGGACCCTATATAACTCATATGCCATGTCATTTACATATCAAGCAAATATCAGATAATGTGAATACAACTACTAAAACCTACCTGACATGCCCTCCTAGGATTACACTGCCAGGGGTGTGGGGGTGAGGTTGCCACTGTCATGTGAAAAGATAAACATACATGACTCACTAATAAGTGCATACAAGGCATCATGTAGAACTCCACCTGATGTACAATACCCAGCAGGTATGATGTACCCATACTAGATGGGCAATGATGACATGAAATTTGCAGGTGTCCTATATAAGTGAATACCACATCTATCATTAAGAGAAGTGATGTAATTATCAATAGTGAAATGTAGCAACCATATCGAATGCCTTACCAGGTACATCCCCAGTTGTGGAATGTATCATAAAGTGGAATGTATTATAAAATGGCACACAAACAACAACATGTGAGTATAATCCTCAGTCGTAACAGAAAGCAGAGGTACTGATGATGGTAACAGAATACAGAAACACTTAACTGACACTGTGCCAGAATCGTGCAGAAGTACCTGTGTAGGGAACAAGCCAACATTAATATCCTAGATTATAGGTGTGCTAGTCAGTGCTGCACTAGAGTAATATGAACAACTTCAGCAGGTCTGTCTGTGCCTGATGATTCATAGCCCATATCTCACAAAGATGCATCCATAGGATAGAATGGCACACAAACATACTTCAGTCATAACATGTGATTCATAGCCCACGTCTCACAAAGATGCATCTGTAGGTTAGAATGGCACACAAATGACAACATGTGAGTATACTCCACAGTCATAACATGTGATTCATAGCCCACGTCTCACAAAAATGCATCTGTAGGTTAGAATGGCACACAAATGACAACATGCGAGTATACTCCACAGCCATAACATGTGCTTCATAGCCCATGTCTCACAAAGATGCATCCGTAGCATAAAATGGCACACAAATGACAATATGCGAGTATACTCCACAGTCATAACATGAAGCAGAGGCAAACAACATCTACAGATCACACTAACAGCATAAGACATTTACATGACATTTGTTGGCACTGTTCTGGTGTTGATAGGGCTATACAATTGAAAAACATAATATCACATGTTGCTGACAGTATTATGTATATTCATTGTAGGTAAGTTAACATGATATAACACTTTGTGCATCTGCATCAGGTGTGCTAAACCAGACATGGTGTGCTAAACCAGCTGTGACATACATAGAGCATTATGGTATGAATTATGAACAATGTCTTTCAATGAGAATTGATGTATGCTGCAGTGGTTGTGAATGTCAGACATACCTGTACATCCTGAAACTCCCACCTCAATAGCTCCCTTAGGTGTCCAATCCTGGCAGGTGTTATGATGGGAGGCCCAGAACATAGCTAGTTTCCAAAGGTAAGATGAGATAGCAATCAGTCAGCTATATCCCAGAGTGAGATTATCTAAATGCATGCAACTTTTAAGTACCATTTGCAACATGCATAATTAATGAAGTTCTTTAGCATTCATTGTTTTGGAATCCCATTAGCAAACATCCACATAAATTCTTGAATCTTGGTACATTAACCAATAACTTGACATAAGTCTACATTGTTCAATGCAGCTTCCCAATAGGTATAATTAAACTTGAATATCTGTAATGTCCAATGACCCCCAATAGTTTGCCACCGTCCTGTAAGTGTCAACTTTAAAATGTAATACTGATACATATTCTTATCATGCCATTAGTACCTGTGAATTGACTGAGATCTCAGGTAGCATTTTTTGGAAAGCATTTGAAGAAGACTTCTAGAACTACACTGAGGATGTCAACTGGAGGATTTAATGAGTCTGGGCGCCAAACTGGACAGATGAGGAGATGACGCAGATGATAATTGTCTATGCTGAACATTTGCAGATTGATGCGGACACACCCCAGGAACTTTGCAATGGTCAACATGTCCAACTGGATTGTGGGGGATCAATGCAGATGAACTGGGATCTACCAGACTGGCATGCAGGTCCATCACAGCTATAATGACCTACATTGGTGCACACAAAGGATCTTTACAAGGTCACAGAGGTCCGACACCATCTACCTGAGGTCTACAGTATGCGTCATACTCTACACTTTAACTCCTACTTTATCATATATGCATGTAATAAGTATATGTGCTTAAGTGAGGCATTGTGTTTTAAGTGTATTCTATGATTATTAATAGTAATTTGCATTAAAGTTTACATTAATGTGTCAGCGAATTCGGAAGTTATCTGCAATTATACTGGCCCAGTGTAAACATTAGGGTCGATATTAGCATGTTGACAGGGCAGAATATTGAACCCTCTTACATAGACACATTAAATGAAATGTCAATATCTCGGCCAGAACAGTGTTTTTTTTTCCCAGGGAAAAAAAGTCGCTGAGCCAAAAAAAAAACGACAGATGCACTAAAGTGGGGGGATTCACCCCATCCCACCCACACCCCCTACTTAAATATACCAACTCCAACAGTGGAGGAAATGGCAAATTCCCAACAATGGCCCAGAGATTTTTTTCCCTGGGGGGGGGGGGGCTGTTCTGGCCATTTGAGATTTAGGCATTTCGTGTAATGTGTCGACGTAAGGGCATTCACTAATCTGCCCTGTCGACATGCTAATATAGACCCAAACATTATGCAGGACTGTCTATTATACCTGCATATTAATATGAGCTTCAAACATATTATTTAGTTAGTTAACTTAACATTTACATTCTTGTAGTTTGACAATATATCAATCACTTCAAAACTAAATGTTTTTCATTTTGAGATAATTTTTTTTAAATATGTAAATTTCAATAGATTTGTTCATATCCTTTTTAAATATGTAAATTTCAATAGATTTGTTAATACCCTTTCTGTCAATGTTCAATTTTATTTACTACCTACTTTGTACTTCTCTGCCTTTATTTACCTGCTATGTTCTGCTTAACATTTTTACCAGCCATTTATTTCTGAATGTATTGCAAATTTTAAATGTACATTTACAATTTGTATCACACTGGAGCTTTTCTCCTCGGGTCTGCACTGAAAATGGACTTCTGGTCCAGTTGGACCAACTCGGTTATTAAATGTCAAATAATTAATAAATATTACACTTCACATATGGAAGATTTAGTCCCACGGTAGTGGTGCTGCGGTAGAATTGTCACCTCACAGCAAGACGTTGTCGCATTCGATTCGCAGCTAGAGCGTCTTCTGTGTGAAGGCATGTGTGAATGGGCATGCCTTCATTGAAGGTTGTGAGTCAGGGCTGGTAACTCGGCACGTAAAAATCCACTACCAAACATTAGTGGACCGGAGTTCCGCTGTGGCGACCCGTAACCGGGATAAGCCGAAAGACACAACATATGGAAGATTTAGATTTGCTTGGTAACTTGTACAGCTCAGATTTTTACACGTGAAGCATGGCAGTGGTACATTGACACCTATAGTGCTTAGGCTGCGGATGACTAAGCATTTCTCCATCATTCACAAAGCTTCTAGAAACTTCATGCAATATACTTCTTTATGAATGAATGCTGAGTAATATCTACATTAGTTAACTGCAAAGCTTAAAATTAAATCTTTTCTAATCCATTTCTTATTCTTTCATCAGTTTAATGAATGTAGGAACAATGCAGATAAGCATGACTAAGTTATGTGTGAGTCTTGCAAACAAAATGCAAACAAAATGCAAGTAGAAGTGTGGATCTGTAATCCTTATGCTGTTTTATGACCATAGCATTAGCACTGAATGTGAAGTCATTGATTGCCCTCCTACCTAGTATACATGTGTAGGTTTGAATCCCACAGGCTGTGGTGGTGCAGCAGTTAGTGCTGTTGCCTCACAGCAAGAGATTTTCTGGTTCAATTCTCACCTGGAGTGCCTTCTGTGCAGAATCTGCACGTCCTCCCTATGGTCGAGTGAGCTTTACAGACATGTAGGCAAGTCTGTGTGTGCCTTTTATGAAGGTCGGTTGCTGGGCTGGCAACTCAACACTATAAAAACACCACTGCCAATGAGTCTGCAGACCAGTATTCTGCTGTGGCGACCACTAACCAAGAAACGCCAAAAGACCTGAGGTTTGAATCCCACAGTTGTATACTAATTCCTTTAATAACTATTTATTTCAAGTACAAATTAATGTTTTTTGCAAACTATGAAAGTTACTCAGTGTGCTGGCACTTTAGTTTTATGAAGTAAATAAATGTGCATTTCATTGTTATTCTATAATATAGACATTTACAACATTAAAAACCAGTGTTTATTTGGTCAACGGGTTATACAATAAGGCCATATAAATTGTTTGCCTACATGTAGGTCAAACCTAAGTGTGGCCTGCTTTGGATGAAATCTTGACAGTTATTAATACTGCACATCACATATGCGAGAGCTATACTTGTTTAGTAACTAATACATTAGAGATGTTTACACATTTAGCATGGCCATGGTGCATTGACATCGAGATCACTTAAGCTGTGGATGACTACACATTTCTCAGTTACCTACAAAGCTTCTAGAAACATCATACATTATGCTTCTGTTAATAATGATGCATGTGCAAGTGCATAGTAATACATGCACGTTACCATTAAAGTTTAAATTTCACAAGTCTTTTATAATTGATTACTTCAGTTCATTGACTGCCCTCCTACCTACCTAACATGTGTAGGTCTGAATCCCATAGTTGTACACCCAATGTAATTTGGATATACGTACAAGTGATGTTATATTTGTGTAGCAACTTATGTACTGCACATAGTGGTACATTTACCCCGGGATTCATGAAACTTGCGCCAGGCGCAGGCATAGCGTAGGTGGTATAACTCCAAATATGACCGCCGAGCGATTCAGGTATGATCCAATTACACGTGCACTACCAGCGTACGCCAGATCTGCGCAGCTCTCAGCTCATGTATGCTAATCACCTCATGCGTAGTAGTGCAGCATGCAAATGAAGGTACATAGCAATTCATGAAGTGGTGCAGGCATAGCGTAAGTATACAGAAATGTAAACCAAAAAAAACGGTTTACATTTTTCCAAACAGAACATCGGAGCCATGAAAGTGGACCAAACTTACGTATTACAAAGTTAACATATGCCAATGGCTAAATATACAGCCAATGGCATAAATAAACATGCCCAACACAAAAAATAACATTTAATGTCATGGCCACACTAACGCAAAGTACAACTGCAGGGCATGTGTGCGCAAATGGGAACACAAGGAAAATATATACAGATGTCATAAAATTGCAATGTAACAAATCAAGAATTCACTATAATAGTCAATGGTATGCATGCTACATCACAACCAAGCTGCAAGGGTTGCTAAGGGTCTGTGGCAGTGTTCGTCGCAGTAACTATGAATTAGTAGTCAATGCCATGCAAATGAGGCAAGTAATACTGAATTGCAAATGTCCCACCGGCCTAAGGATGTACCATACGGTGCAGCGGTACAACATCGAAGAGTGGTCTGGAGGTATACATGACATCAGCAGTTGGGTGTGGCACCACAGCTGTAAGCACATTGGAGCACTGCAAATCCGGGTTGTCCATTGCTAAGCAAAGCCACAGGATAGGGGTGTGGATGTAGCCATTGCTTTGCTTAGCTGAGAGCACACATGATGCCCGAAAACGCATGTGTACGTGGATGACAATGCGCTCGAAACCCGGTAAACGGCCGCACATGGCACGCACAACAGCTCAAACAGGAAGGTTATGGGAAGACAATAAGGAAATGCTGCAGTAGGGTAATTGGAGTACAACTGAGTAATTAACACCTATTAACTCAGTGGGCCATTGACGGCAGCTAACAAGGCTGCTAGTAGCAACCTGTAGAACAGGATAGGGGAGGTGTTGGATTGCAAAGAAAAGAGAACTGTCACCGCAGAGCAAAGCAAACCTGCAGTAGATCGGCTATAGAACAAATTTCGCAACAAAATCCTGGTTTGGGAAAGTACAAAACAAGAAAGCAGGCTGCTGGATGCATGCCCGACAATGGGAGGGGAATTGTTAAGAAAAGTGAAGGCAAGGGCAAGAGGTGATCCACGACAGCTTAATGTAATTTAACACCAAAGGCACCACAATAGCAGTACCTGTGGTAAAACACAAGTAAGATACCCTGCAGCTCTGATTGTACATACACACCCTATGACATCATCAGTGTTCAAAGCATAATAGTATAAAGTTTGAAGGCACCTCACACACGCTCGTGTATTCCCAAACACTGCACCATTCATGTAAACCGACGGGGAACTTTTAGAATGTACTTGTTGGGAGCTGCCATAGCTGTGATTCATTGCCATGTGTTGGAGACTGAAAGTGGTGTGGAGGATGATGCTGACAACCACCTCTGGCCCCGGAGAAGGAGAAGAATGTTCAGACCAAGGGTAACCTACCAGGGGCTTCATGATCTGGATATAGTAGAGCGTTACAGGGTGGACAGGGACATCATACAGCAAATTGTTGAGCTGTGCCAGCCATGCCTCAGATCCAGAAACAGAAGGGAACCCATCCCAGTGGACACGAAGGTATGTGTAAGCTTGAGAATACTAGCCATGGGTACCTTTCAAAGGCCAACTGGAGATATCATGGGGATCTTACAGGCATCAGCATCCAGGGTACTCCACCAGTTCCTGGATGCCATGTTACCACATGCCAATGAGCATATATACTTCCCCTGAACTCAGGAGGAGTTGGCCAGTAATATGTGTCTCTTCCACCATGTGGCAGACTACCCAGAGGTACTGGGTGCAATAGACTGCACACACATACATATCAAGTCACCACCCGGTGAGCATGGTAGGCGCTACATAAACCACAAGGGATACCACTCCATCAACTGCCAGGTCATGTGTAATGCCCAGGGCATTATCACAGATGTGTGTGCTGGCAGCCCTGGAAGCTACCATAATTCCCACATCTGGCATGCCTCACAGCTGTATCAGGTATTTGTCAAGGGGGGCATCCCATATGGCCACCTTGTGGGGTATGCTGGCTATGCACTGGAGCCATGGATGATGACTCCCATCAGAAATGCATACACCCCCATGCAAGAAAACCATAATGAGGCACATGCACAAACCAGAATAATCATAGAGTGTTTGGGATGCTGAAATCATGGTTCCGTTGCTTGGACATATGTGGTGGAGCCTTGCAGTACTCTCCAGGCACGTGTGCCCACTTCATCATAGTATGTGCCATGCTACATATGATCCTGCGGAAACAGCTGCAGCAGGGACATAATGGTGAAGGCCCTCACAGCCCACCGCAATTGCCAAGGGCATCACAGGCACAGAGGGATTCAGACCACGAACACCCTGTGCCAGCCCCAGTAGGCAGACAGAGGCATGCCCAATATGCCCATGCCTTGGCAAAGAGGGAACGTATAGCATGTACACTGACAGTGTAGGCCCCTACGGACTGACACTTCACCTGCACACACAGTAAAATGGATGGCACACACATGACCACCTGTAAATTGTTATGTATAGGTGGTCTACTGTGTGAATCCTACATAGGCAGCCCTCAACTATTGCACACACAACAGCTATTGGTACAAGGTAAGTCAACACCTGAACAGTAAATGAAGCTAACAGTATGTGTTGATACTGTATGTATAGGTTCCTAGGTACATTGGTAGGTACATGCCTGATTGTCAGAGGCCATTCATCAGCCTAGGCAAAATGTGTCTACTGTCGCCACCCTATCAATTAACTGTCCTTCTGTGGAGTAGAGCCAATTGCGGGATCCCTGGGGTGTAACCACCGTTCCCCACCCACTCTGCAAGGATTCTCTGGTGTGTTAATGAGGGGCTCCATATAATGTAATCAGGGATATAGTTCCAAAGCATGGGGAGTAATCATGACAGGTATCTGTCACCCCAGCATTCTCCAGTTATGGTTGTGGCAAGGTGTAGCACATTACAGTGTGTGGCTCACTGTGACATGGATTCCCATAGCTGGAGCACATCCATTAAACATCACTTGGACATACCATTAACAGGCATCATCCATATGTAAACTGAGTTACACATTTGTTTGCAGTATGGAGGGACAGCTGTAGTACAGTCCACATACAAAACACCATAACACTTGTACATATCCCAGATGCCCCAGTGGTAAAACTACTGACTGTCGTGCATGTTCCCGGTTCCACGACCTGCAGGGGCTGTTATGTAATTCTGATGGCACGAATAATGGATGTTGGATGCAGGTCATTAGAGCATGCTTAAGCACATGTTAGCGGGTTTATGCACTGGCAAGTGACGGTAAGAGTCGTTTAAACATGACTACATGGATATGCGCAAAACGGGTCTAAGCTTTGCTGAATATCATGCAGATCACAGGCAAAGATGGCCAGAACAGCTGAAATTGGCGTTATTCACCCTTGTACTAATAGTGCCTGCTCTGAGAGGTAAAACGGCCACTGCCAGGAGTAGAACACGCAACCATGTACACAATCACCTACCACTAAGCTACCTGAGATGTACCAATGGCAGGTGTGTATTGTGGCAGGTTAAAACACAAAAGGGCAGAGTTCAGGAAATAGTATACACCGCCATGTACCCAACGAAATGTGTGTTCACTCTCCCTCCTATAATATAGAGATAGACAGGGTGATAGCCTAGTACCTACCTATGAACCTATCGGCCCTGGGGCCTGTACAAGCCCAGCCAAAAAGGTACCCTAGCTTTTGCCACCCAAGAAAATTATTTTCCTGTGCCACTGTCGAACAGAGCCACAGAGGTGATCCCTGGGGTGAATTTCCCATTTCCCATCCAATCATCAAGATTTTTCTTGAAGAGTGCTAATGAGGAGCTTTGTTTGATATAGATAGGTAGCTTATTCCAGAGAATGGGAAGTCTCTGGGACAGGAATCTATCCCTCTATCATGTTTTGTTTAATGTGGTGACAAGGTTTAGGTCCCTAGAGTGTATAGTTCAGAGGGATTGGGATTTCTTTAAGTGGAGCATGTCCAACAGCTCTGGGTTTGACATAGCTTTGTATGTTAGGCAGAGATCACCCTGAGTAGGTGATATGCGATGGAGTAAAGCTGGAGTTTGAGACGGTCTGAGTAGGGCATCTGTTTGAGGCCGGTAATCTTCTTTGTGAGGTATTTCTGCGGCCTGATAGATATATGTCGCTATATATGGATATACATATATCTGCAAATATATAGATAGGTTAACATGTATACAACCATGGAGGTACAAATAAATAGGATACTACCAACTACAGAATGCTTTACATACCGACACGCGTAATCACGAGGCTTAAAAACCGAAAGACCACAGTACTGGAACACTAGAACCGCAAGTACTATCACAATGTTAAGGGACATTTAGTTATTGCTGCTAGTGCTGTAGTCCAGGTAATTACTGTGTGTAAGTGTGTTTTTGATTGCTGTAGTGTGTGTAAGTGTGTTCTGAGTGCGGTGTGTATTTCCATGGGACTGTAATGTGTGTGAGTGTGTGTGTGTGTGTGTG
>NC_056744.1:563676662-563698364 GCF_019279795.1 Protopterus annectens | reverse complement strand
GCCCCCATTTTGGTCCCACCCTTTTTGCCCCTGGGCCATTCAGTATGGCACTGGGCCACATCTTGACATACATGCTTCACACACTCATTGACTACCTGCATGCCTTTACTGGCACCTTTGTTGGGCTTCTGTGCCACAGCACACCACATCCCATGCTGGCCACCTGTCATACTATTGCATGGGTGGTTGGGGTGGTACAGAGGGTATCACATCAGACATGATCCGCTCTTTGCCCTTCAGCCATTCCACTTTATGCTATTGCCAATGTACACATCCAGCATCACATCGTACCCTATGTCTCGGATGTTACCATGTGCCTCCTGTACAGGTCACACAGTGGTGCAGGCATATCATGCTAACTACAACAAGTCAGGGACGGTGACATTGCACAGTCCTCAGACATGTGGCCCCTCATGCTCAGTATTTGCATACGACACCACCTGCTGTCACACAGTATTGTCCATGCCTACATATACCACATCTACATACCTGGCAGCATTCTAGCTCATCCTACTCATATTGCTAACAACCATACAGGTGTCAGTGTGGCAGATATATCATGTAGATATCATTGCATCAGTTACATCACACATAGTGCATACACATCACCTTTGCATAGTGACAGTCATGCAGTGTGTATCACATGGATACTGTCCCTATACATGCATATCACGTTGTACATGGTTGATGTACACACACATGCCCCACATGGTGCTGTGGTTGCCATATTCCACCATGGCGTGGGTACACCTGTACAGGACCACGTATTTCTGGACCGTATGTCTAGCTGATACCTTGGGTGCCCTTGTACCTGTGCCATACACACATGTACACGCGGGCAGTATTACAATAACACATGTGTGGTGTACCTTACACAATGGATACAACGTTACATGTCTCAGTATAGTCATGCTGTGATCTATACCCGGCTCAGACAGTTTACATATGCAAATGACAGTCATGTAACACATCTGTACTCACCTGCATACCACTAACACAGGGGTGTAATCTACTCTGCCATGGGCCATGTTCTCCGCAGTACAGATGCATGTAGTACCCCTACATGGCGTTTGCAGTGGGAAGGGTGGGAGGAGCAGTCCTGCATGTGTGCACACATGCCACATTGCTCAGCCCGGGCGTCTGTGTGACATCCACTGACTGGACACACACCGGGCTGTGGGACATAGGTCCTGTGCACATCCCACAGGGGCACACTGTGTCACTAGTCATGTGATAGCTCGCTTGCTGGTAGGGTGACACAGACCCATGGTACCACCACAGTGGAAGTACTGTATAGACATACAGTTGACATCCACTTCTGCCGTTCAGTGGACACTACCATGGGGGGGGTGACACAACTGTGTACATTGCACATGTGTTTACACACGGCCCTGCCGGACATCATTGTGGCACACATTGCACCTGCTACGGAACGTTTGGACATGGTTACTTGCTGTTCCCTCCATTTCGGGTACCTATTCTGCTACTACATTGTCCCATATGTGCAGGCCATACATATCTTGTTTATGTACATAACATTAGGCCATCCCTCCATCATGCATGCTATGCCTGTGATACTGTCTATGATTTCTGAACATATCCATCATGACAGCTTTGCATTACACATAATTGACATAGTCACCCCTACTGCGTGGGATACGTGCATGTCGTGCGCACATTCTGTATGACATCGACGGTATATGCCCATGCACATGTGTGCTGTGACACTATACATACATGGCCTATCCCCTGCTGTGGGGCTTCATTGTTCGATATCCACTGACAGCATGGGCGTGGGTGGTGGCATAGTTCTGTGTTTGGAATCCCTATGGCGGACCTTGGGTTATCACGTCTGTGTACATGTTGTCCCACTGCTGTGCACACGTTGTCCGCAGTCATTGCTATGCTCCGCGGCTTAGCATTACATGACCACCTTTCACCACTCTCTGCCTAATGGACAGGTATCTTTACTTACACACATCGTTCACATACAGGGCAGATTCGTCACACGTGATCATGCGTTACACATCAGTACATCTCGTGGGTTCGACATACCTTTCCTCGCCTTCGCTTCTGTATTCGCCAATATCTTCCTCTCACTATTTTCTCGATACTTTGTGTTCGTTGTGAACATACGGTTTGAATATCCAGGGAGTCTTCATTTTATTCATCGTCACCAGAGGCATGTGGGTTCATCACGCCAATAGCTGTTCCTCGGTGTGTACTTATGCGCATATCACTGGTGATCCTCCTCCATTCGTATGTTCCCGGGAAACTAGGCCATGGTTCATTCCTCGTGTGGCCGTTAGTTATTTGCACTACCTTCGTGGGGATGGTATGTATTTTATAATGTTTGTGTGACTGCATACGCTATGTGTGGTGTCAGGTACATTACACTGTGGTGTTAGCCGTGGATTGTGTGTGTTGGGTATGGTATTCTGTTTGACATGTGGGTGTCCGTGTCCTGGCGGCATCTGTCGATGGCATTGTGCATTCAGATGTGTAACATAGCTGTTATATTCCTGTACACAACGGATGCAAGGATGCATCAGCTGCTGCTAGTGTTTCCCACGCGGCTTGTTGTGGGTATGCCGCTGTCATTGACTGCCTGTATGTATTTGCTACAGTTTTAGCTGTTATCCCTTTGATATGTGCAATGGGGTATATCTGCGGATGTGGGTGACGGGTACGGGGTGTGGGTCTTGCATTTATACATACA
This sequence comes from Protopterus annectens, assembly GCF_019279795.1. Lineage (NCBI taxonomy): Eukaryota > Metazoa > Chordata > Ceratodontiformes > Protopteridae > Protopterus > Protopterus annectens. The sequence continues at coordinate 563,695,645 of NC_056744.1, read as the reverse complement.
AGATATGCTTGTGTGTGTGCTCCATCCCTGCTAGGGGAGCTGCAGGTTACCTGTCTGTTGTTCTGGGCATGTTTGTTTTGTTGATGTCGTGTGGTGTCGGTATCGCCTGCATGTGTGCTTCCTGCACGTATTCCTCCTTCACATCAGTTATATATCTGCGGATGTTCATCCGTGCCTAATATCCATTGGCATATTGTCACTGATAGTTACGGTGATTGTGGTCCTATACTTGGGACGGCCTGTATTCTACCGGTAGCCTCCTATTCGTGTGCCGCTTGCTTACTTAATGGTCGTGGAACACACAGCGGTATTTACGGGACCGTAAGTGTTCACGATCGGTGCCGGGATAGCACATTCGTATTTACGCCGTACATGCCTGATGCTGTGTAACGTTGCCGACGTATCGTGTTGAGTCTACCTTATGGCCGCCATACCTACGGCCATGGTTTGTACATGCGCCCTTTGCATCTCCTGTTGGCTATGGCCCTGTGGTACATTCTGGGACATTTCCGCTTTGCATCGCTTTTTACGCCGCCGCGATAGCCACTGAGGAGATGTCAGTACTACTTTGTGGGTACTGCTGTACATACGCCTATGGTTCCTGTACTGTATGCCTACGCATGTTATTACACTCCGCCTGTGACATGTCACCTACATACACATTGTACAGTGGCACACACATTACACACACACAGCGGAACACACGACAACCTCACCTCACACATACACATATTGCCGCCATGGCTCTCAAACTTCTATTTCCAAACTGAGGAATACACACATTAGTAATGTGGAACAAATGGGCATAATGTGGAACACATACTAATGGCATAGTAACAACTTCAGCTAAGTAGGTCATAGGATGGTTAAAATATGCTGATTTACTTACAATGAAGAACCTTTAATGAATTACTATGATTAATTTCTATTTACCAGGATGTCATTTAAATACATTCCTAACAATGGATGTTTGACAGACATTTTCAATGTGGAACTTTGAGGAACTGCGAGGAACATGAACTGTTTTAGACCCCAAATGAGGTAATCCTCATAATGACGTACACTTCACTGGTATGCTTGCCGCTTTCGCACCGACGGTTGCACACAATACCTACGTTGGCCGCATCGCCGGCGGCAGCGTGTATCTCCGCACTCATATCCTATGGATATGACACGCACATATCCCGTTACTGTACCGTGGACTGGTGATCATCCCGACACGCGGATATGTATTGATGCAGGTTGACATTTCCATGGCTGGCGTTACCTGCTCTGCCCACCCTCCCGGATGATCGGGTTGTCGGTCACTATGTTTACTATGTGGAGGTTTCGCGTCTTACTTATCTGTGAACTTGCATCCCTGGGTTCCATATTAACCTGTTGTACTTTATATCTGTGTATGCGCACATATATTTCTACATGTGTACTGATATCTATTTCCGTATCTGTGTATGCACATAAGTACATATGTGGTCGACTTGCGGCGATAGTGGCAGCATACGGCTACGCCGTGTGCTGTAGAACCGGCGTGCGCTCCGGTGCTGGCGCTCCATGCTCTGCTCGCTATTGGGTGTCCAGTGTTTGGGCGGTGCCTTTGTTGGAGTCACACATAGGTCCGCCATACGGTACACATTACGGGCGACATGTTTGTGTGGCGTCCATTTCACTGTGTGTGCAGGTAAGGAGGTGTCAGTCCATGGGGCCTACACTGTCAAAGTATGTGCTATGCGTTCCCTCTTTGCCAGGGCGTAGGCATATTGGGTACGCCTCCGTCTACCTACTGGGGCTGGCACAGCGTGTTCATGGCGCTGAACGCCCTGTGCCTGTGCTTGCCTTGGCAGTTGTGGTGGGCTTGGTGGCCCTACACCATTATGTCCCTGCAGCAGCTGTTTCCGCAGAATCATATTGTGTAGCATACATCATACTATGAATATGTGGGCACATGTGCCTGGAGAGTACTGCAAGGCTCCACCGGATGTATCCAAGCACCGGAACCGTGATTTCAACATCCCAAACACACGCTCTATGATTATTCTGGTTTGTGCGCAGCATCATTATGGCATTCTTGCATGTGTGTGTGTGCATTTCTGATGGGTGTCATCAGCCACGGCTCCAGTGCATAGCCAGCATCCCCACAAGGTGACCTTGTGTGATGTCCCCTGGCTAATACCTGATACAGCTGTGAGGCATGCCAGATATGGGAGTCGTGGAAGCTTCCAGGGCTGCCAGCACACACATCCATGATAATGCCCTGCGCATTGCACACGACCTGGCAATTGATGGAGGGCTATCCCTTGCGGTTTATGTAGCGTCTACCCTGCTCCCGGCGGTGACTTGATTTCTATGTGCGCACAGTCGATCGCACCCAGTACCTCCGGTATTGTGCCACACGGTAGAAGCGCGATAATGCTAGCCAACTCCTCCTGAGATCTGGGGAAGTTTATATACTCATGGGCATGTCGTAACATGGCATCCAGGAACTGGTGTAGTACCCTAGATGCTGATGCCTGTGAGATACCCATTATATCCCCGGTTGGCCTTTGAAAGGTACCTGTAGCCAGTATTCGCAAGCTCACACATACCTTTGTGTCCACTGGGATGGGCTCCGCTCTGTTGTCTCTTGTTCTCAGGCGTGGCCGGCACAGCTCCACTATTTGCTGTAACGTGTCCCTGTCCACCCTGTAGCGCTCTACTATCTCCAGGTCTTGCAGCCCCTGGTAGGTCACCCTTGGTCTGAACACTCTCCTTCTCCTGTGAGGCCTACGGTAGTTGTTGGCACCGTCCTCCGCAACTCCGTCTGTCTCTGCCACATACCTATGCATCACGGCCACGGCGGCACCCACCATATGCATATTAAAAGTTCCCCGTGTGTTTACACCCTACGGTGCGGCGTTTGGGAAATCGCGCTGTGTGTTTTGTGCATTCACACTTTATATTGTTGTGCTGTATACCCGGTGATGTCATTGGGTGTGTCTGTGCAGCCGTATCCATGGATTATTTTTGGTGTTTTACGGTTGCAACTGCAACGGCATTGCCTTTAGTGTTACATTACAGTTGCCTGCATTGGCTTAGCTTTGCATCTTACATTACTGCATCCTGCAGGCACATGGCATATGATGCATTTTATCTGCAGCCGCAGTTATGCTACCTCTGTTCTTGGCTGTGCTATTTCGGTTCTTTGTTCTTTGCATTTCTACTACATCCCCTACTATCTTTGCATTCATATGCCTCCCCTTTCCTGTTATGCAGGAGTCTGCATACAGAGTTAAATCGGCTGCCGCCGTTTGCCCTTCCTGGATTGATTGGTGTTGATTGCTCATTACGGCTCCAATTACACTGCTTCTGCATTTCCTCATATTCTCCGCATTACCTTCCTATATCCGTGGTTGTTGACGGGGAGGCCGTCACATGACTGTGTTGGGGAACATAGTCATCCTCGTGCACATGCATCTGTGCGCGCATTATGTACTCTCAGCGCATCTATTTCCTCACACGCCTGTCCTGCTGCTGTGATGTGCATTGTACAGCCCAGGTTTGCTGGCCTCCAATATGCTTCCTCCTACAGTGGCACACCCCTCTGCGATTGACATGTATCTTGTGTAGGCCACTCCTCGGTGTAGTACCGGCTCGCTTGCTCCATCCTTACACCGGCGCCAGCTTTGCGATTCACTATTATCTGCCTCATTTGCATGGCATTGACTGCTAATACATGGTTACGGCACCGGACACTCCCACCACTCCTTGACAACCCTTGCGCTGGAGTTGGGCTTTCCATACATACTATGGTGTGTGGTGGCTGTACAGCTGATGTGTATTATACAGCTCTTTTAGGACATTTTCATATTATTTCATTGCTTTGCACCTTCTGTACACATATCCGGGGGTTCTGCTGTGGTTTCTACGTACATGACATTTTTGTCATTATTTGCAGTTTGTGCATGTTTTCTTTGGACATTCTCAGTGCCTTTCGCCTTTGGCATATTGCACCTGTATGATACCTGACGTTGACAGCCTTCCGTTACTCCTTGGTCATGTTTGGGTAAATGTAAACCGTTTTTTTCGGTTTACATTGCCGTGCCCTTACGCTACGCATGCCCCACTTCGTGAATCGCTATTTGCCTTCATTTGCATGGTGCAATACCGCACACAGTGTGATTAGCATACCTCCGCTGGGGGCGGCGCAGGTCCGGCACACGCCGGTAGTGCACGTGGGATTGCTTCATACCTGAATCACTCGGTGGCCATATTTGGCTTTATAACGCCGACGCTATGCTGGCGCCTGGCGCAAGGTTCATGAATCCCGGGGTTTAATTTTAATTTTCTAACAATTGCATTAATCCAATTAAATTTTGACAAGAACCCTTTTCTTTCACATCTGAAAAGAAACTTCCATACAACTGAGTCAAAAGGCTTTCCTATAAAAATGGATGACTCATATTCTTCATTACATTGCATTCATTCTCTCTTTAATTTACTTATTAATTTGAATAGTCCCCACCAATTGTCAACTCCCCTCTCTTTCCTTTTAAAAGATATTTGTTTGTATTAACTTCTTTATCCGGTTCTGAATAGGAGTTGGCTAATGTTTCAAAAGCCATATTTAGCAGTCAAATATATAAATAAATCCCGTATCTCTTCTGTTACATACACCTTTGGAGAACACCATTATCTGATTTTTATATAGGCATATCATAAATCTAAGCAGTGTTAAGACAGTGCAAAAAAAATCAAAGGTAGAGCTGCTTTTATATTTTTCCCAACCAACCCCACTTAACAAAATCTCATGATTTTCCATTCAGTCTAGCGTGTTTGTATGGCTTCATGGAGGAAATTCCTTCCTTCCACCCACCCTGACAACCTTTAATAGGATTCATTTCAGCCAAGTTGGACACTCCAATTATTGTTTTTCATAGTAAATCATTGCCATTGTGATAAAAATTAACAATTTAATAAAACTGAAAAAAGGTCTATAAATCTAATGACATGCAAATTATTTATGTTTTTAAATCCAAGGTAACATATGTCATCTCAGAGGGAGCAGTGAGCAATTACCCTAAATAATTTAAATAATTAAAAGAACGTAGTTATACATTCTACATATCTCATGACAAATACAATTTATATTTTTAAATGTAAGACAACATGTACTTACCATCTGACACGAACAATAATGTTGACTAAAAGAGCATGTCACCTAGGCTGCTTGGGCCTCATACTATGTTTGCTACTTACCTAGGTTGTTTGGGCCTCATACTATGTCTGCTACTTACCTAGGCTGCTTGGTCCTCATACTATGTCTGCTACTTACTTAGACTGCTTGGGTCTCATATTGTGTCTGCTACTTACCTAGGCTGCTTGGGCCTCATACTATGTCTGCTATTACTTAGGCTGCTTGGGTCTCATACTGTGTCTGCTACTTACCTAGGCTGCTTGGGCTTAATACTACGTCTGCTACTTACCTAGGCTGCTTGGGCCTCATACTATGTCTGCTACTTACTTAGGCTGCTTGGGTCTCATACTGTGTCTGCTACTTACCTAGGCTACTTGGGCCTCATACTATGTCTGCTACTTACCTAGGCTGCTTGGGCCTCATACTATGTCTGCTACTTACTTAGGCTGCTTGGGTCTCAAACTGTGTCTGCTACTTACCTAGGCTGCTTGGGCCTCATTCTATGTCTGCTACCTACTTAGGCTGCTTGGGTCTCATACTGTGTCTGCTACTTACCTAGGCTGCTTGGGCCTCATACTATTTCTGTTGCTTACTTAGGCTACTTGGGCTTCATACTATGTCTGCTACTTACCTCGGTTGCTTGGGTCTTATACTGTGTCTGCTGCTTACCTAGGCTGCTTGAGCCCCTTAACTATGTCTGCTACATACCTAGGCTGCTTGGGCTTCATACTATGTCTGCTACTTACTCAGGTTGATCGGGCCTCATACTATGTCTGCTATTCCATCTTATTTCAACATTTGCATGTAAACAGTTCTGTAGCATCCATGGTGATCTATGAAGTAAGATAGATTCAATATCCAGACGTATTGGTCATTGGGGAATAGCAGTGCTTTAGTCATTAATTTGCTAGAATGCTCTGCTACTGTTATGTGAAGCAGCAGTACACCATTAAAATTAATTCCATTCTGTTGTCAGTAAGACCATTCCATCAATAACATACTCTATAATTCTTGATCAAAGAAGTTGGGAGGTGCACGTTTGCATGACTATGGGATGGATATATATAATATCAGAAGATGTGATGTAAGAGGGCAGGGGACTTGTCTCATACAAAAACAAAGAAACTTAATTTACTGTTATTCTTTTTGTAGTTCTTGTTCATTTGCAACCTTGTTCAAATGCAATTCAGTAACTCATAGTGGAAGCAGAGAGGGTCAGCATAATCTCCATTTATGCTTATCCTGAGCCAAAAAATGTAAAATCTGTATATGGAGTAGAATATTCATAATACAGTAATTTTCCCATATCTGCACACAGGGTAATAGATATTTTACAGACATTTGCATAATACATCATAAATTCTTCAATTATATTAACTACAGATTTATTCATATGATAACAAATATCTGATTTTTATTCAGACTCCACAAAAATCCTCATTAGTCTGCCAGCTGTTTACATTTTCTGTGACATGTCCTTTGGCCATGAGCATCACCGACCATCATCGACTATTTAATCAATGCACATTCACCATACTATATTCCTCACTAAGATTTTTCTTATCAAATCCCTTCTTAATCCTTGTCACCTTGAATTGCTCTTCCCTGAATCCACCTACTAACCTATTATTCCTTCTGGAAATTAATTCCCTTCTGTCTACTGGCACCTTACCTGTCAAATTGTATCCTATGCCTTAAATACATAACAATTTCCAACCTGACAACAAATGAACATTTTTTAAATTCAGGTTAAGACTTAAATCTCCATCAACAAATAAGTAACACAAACTGGAGGGAGAAATGTTTTACTCAGCACTTCCTGCACCCCCACCCCCATCCGCCAAATTATATATACCATCTTAGAAGTTGCACTAAGTTGGGGAAAGGGCAGGTTCTGTTATAGCTACTTTACCGGTAAGTAGTAGGCCGCGGTTCATTTATATTGGCCAGCTATGGCCATTCCATCAATTTCTTTTTGAAGACTTGCCTGTTCAGTAAAAGTATAGTTTGATGTGTAACTTTTGATGATCAGCCATTCAATGTAATATTAATCTGATGACTGAACATAGACTCGACATATATACCTATCATTCATTATGACTAAATATTACCGATACACAGTCCTATACAGATACTTGTTTCATTATGAGGTTTGTAAATGTGTATTATACCATGATCCCCCCCAAAACGTGCATGCTGATTGGCCAGCGTGCACATTGTAAATCGAGTTATACTAATGGAAAAAGGTCCGGTCGCTCGGACTTTTTTCCATTAGTATAACTTTTAAAACACTGCCTCGCTATGTTAAATGGGTTTAACATAGCGAGACAGCTTTAAAATAAGCAACGGAGATCTCCGTTGCTCATTTTAAAGCTGTCTCACTATGCTAAACCCATTTAACATAGGGAGACAGGTTTTAAAAAAAAAGCAACGGAGAAAGCAAGATCTCCGTTGCTTTTTACTGTTTCGCTATGTTAAATGGGTTTAACATGAGACAGTTTAAAATAAGCAACGGACATCTCCGTTGCTTATTTTAAACTGTCTCGCTATGTTAAACCCATTTAACATAGCAAAAATAAAAAGCAACGGAGATCTTGCTTTCTCCGTTAACTTTGCCCACAGCTCTGATGTACTGCAGGCGTGCAGTACATCAGAACTGCCGCGGATGCCAGACATCTGCAGAAGGGCAGTAAACAGGCATTATACTATGCCATTATTTAAGAAAAGTAATAGTTTCTTTTCTTAAATAATGTCATGGTATAATAGCAATAACCCACTTCTGGATGTGGGTAATGCTGTATTTACCCACGGTTGGCTTTGTTTGGTCCCTCGGGCTTCGCCCTCGGGACCAAACCACGCCAACCGTGGGTAAATCCAGCATTATCCACACCCAGGCATGGGTTATTGCTATATTGTTTGTAAATACTGTTATCGCCACCTCTGAGTCCTAAGTACAAAATACCTTGTGTATATGAGGTCAGTGTGGATGCATACAATTAAGTCAAACTATCACAAAATAACTGCAAATGCTGTTTCGTTGAAAACAGCTGTGTTATTAATATACCTGTACAGTAATTTATAAAAAATATGTAGAATGTCCCAAAGACCCCATGCAGACAGCTACAGCTCACCCCTGCCTTCCCCTACTCCCTGTCTCACTGATTTGCCAGAAACTACAAATTTTATGAAAATCAGACAGAAATTATGAGTCAAAAATTTGAATATTCTGTGAAAATCTTGACAGTTGGGAGGTACTGACTAATTCTGTTATGTCAGTTTTATACAATTATTTTTTTTTTGTTTAGAATTCCTGTCATATGTTAGTGACTTCATCTAGGTGAATACAGTACATCTGTAAAATAAGTGGAATGTATAGTCCACATCATTCCCTCCAATCCACATTGCTGACGTGTGCAAGCTGAAAATATTTCATTTATCTAGTCACTGTGGAGTAAATAAGCCTATCTTTCTATACCGTTGGAGTTGTTTGTACTGATATTTGGGTTTATTTAAACATTTGATATGCCTACATATTAACTGTCAGATACATGAGCCTGCAAGTAGTAACACAGCTGTAACCTGTTGTGCACATTAAGTAAATCAAATGAAAGTATGTTAAGCCAATAACATGCAAACCCTGAAGCACATGCATGCTAACTATAGTTTTGTGCTTTTATTATGGTTACACTACAATTAAAAGAAAAGCAATGTATATTTGATTTTGTTCCCTTATATTGATAATATTTGTGCTGGTTTTCATGAATAATATAACAACTTTGGCTGCTATATTTTAAATAATTATTTCCTTTTGTGTTAATCAACTGATAAAAGTTCAAGAAATGGAACTGTTCAAATGTAGAATTAGGTTACATCAAAACAAAAAAAACATAAATTATGATCTATGATATATGTACCTAGAATATTGTGATAAAATAAAGTAAAAAAGTCTCACTCATTAATTAAACTGATTTATATAATCTGAGAATCTGCAAAATTACTTTCCCATTTGACTGTATAAATTCTATACTTATTACTGTGGTTTGTAAGACAAAACTCTAATTATACTCTTGACTGGATAGCTGCTGGAAAACAAGTGGAAGAAGAAATATGTCTTAAGGTGTGAGATTAGCTCTAATTAGATTAATGCTTCTAAGTAACACACATTAAGCATTATATAAACCTATTAGCTTTATCACCTCTAATTTCTCTAATAGATAAATGATATTTTAATTGTAAAATGTCCTGTCTACATTTCAGGTTAATGAAGTTCATAGGTTCATAGTTTGGTACTAAGCTATTGGCCCTGGGGCATATACAAGCCTTGCCATAACAATTCCCTGGCTATTTCTTCCCACAGTATTTACTTCCCTGGACCCCTGTCTAGCAGGGTGACTGACGTGATCCCCGGGGTGAATTTTGTATCTCCCATCCAATCATCAAGGTTCCGCCAAAGAGGCACTCTGCTTGACATGTATGGGCAGTCTATTCCAGAGTCTAGGGAGTCTCTGGGTCAGGAACCTATCTCTCCAGCATGTTTTGGTCATTGTGATGACAAGGTTTAGATTCCTGGAGCATGTGTTGCTGAGGGATTTGGATTTCTTTAAGTGTAGCAAGTTCAACAGCTCTGGGTTTGACATGGCCTTGTATGTTAAGCAGAGATCGCCACTGAGTAGACAATATGCAACAGGTGGAGTTTTTTTAGATGGTCAGCATAGGGCATCTGCTTTAGGCCTGTGATTCTTTCAGTGAGGTATTTCTGCGGCCTTTCCAGTTGTTACAGATGTCTTAAGAGGTACATACCAAAAGGGGTGTTGTATTCTATAATGGGTCTAACGAGGGATGAGTACAGTGGGACAATGGCCTCCTTTTTTCTGGATGAAAAGCCCTTAGTGATGAGGTGTGCCACATAGAAGGATTTTCTGACAGTTGTGGCAATGTGGTTATCGAAGGTGAGACCACTGTCCACCTGTGTCCCTAAGTCTCTTATCATAATTTCACTGTTTAGTGTACTGCCACCTAAGTGGTAATTTATGGGAACATGTTTTTTTCTCAAAGGGGATAACTATACATTTCTTGGCATTGAGCTTGAAGCCATGGCTCTGGCACCAAGCATCTGTTTCGGTAAGCCCCTTTCGTAGAATATCCACATCATTTGGGGATTCAATAATGGCGAATGTTAAGTTATCATCTTTGATATACTGTGAAATGGTATATGTATCTATATATCCATAGCTATCTATCTATCTATCTATCTATCTATCTATCTATCTATCTATCTATCTATCAGTATGTGTGTGTGTATATATATATATATATATATATATATATATATATATATATATATATATATATATATATATAGATATATATATATATATATATATATATATGGATCCCTGTCATATGATAGAAACCTCATTTGACTGAAACTCATTTGAATGAGACCATAAGACTGAAAAGTCACTTGACTGAAACCCATAATACTTAATTTCAACATATTAAATTTTAAACTGGACCATATAAAACCAGACTAGGTGGGGGGCTGCACCCCCCACACCCCCAACTATATATAATAACTCCAGGATCTTACTACAGTGGGGGAAAAGGGCATAGTAGTGACAGCATGTAGACTACTATAATTAAGTAAGAGGTATATGCCCTTTTCCCCAATGTAGTGCAATCCTGGAGTTAGTATATATAGTTAGGGGGGGGGGCGCTTAGTCTGGTTTTATATGGCCCAGTTTACAATTTAGTATGTTGAAATTCAGTATTATGGGTTTCAGTCTTATGGGTTTTAGCCAAGTGACTTTTCAGTCTTTTGAAAATTCAGTCTTATGGTCTCAGTCAAATGAGTTTCAGTCAAATGAGGTTTCTAAGGTTTTGATCATATGATAGGGATCTATATATATATATATATATATATATATATATATATATATATATATATATATATATATATATATATATATATATATATATATACACATATATATATATATATATATATATATATATATATATATATATATATATATATCTATATATATATACTGGACAGTTTACTTTTCCTTCTAGAATGCAGCTTAATGTGACTCTGTAAGAAAGCTTATTGGATATCAGAAACATTGTTTACCCTTTCACTCTTACTTTCCCTTCCAATACTACATAACAAATTGAATATGTAATATTCAGAGAAAGTCTATTCCAAATGTAGGCAAAGTGTTGCATAGCAAAAATATTTCTCCACCGAATGTTGGCAATGGAGGTTTAGCTATATGCCTTATGTATTAGTGGGATTGTATGATTTATGGAAATATAAGACTTCCTGCACTGCTGCATCCATAATGGCATGCAGGGAAAGCATATATCATGCCTCGGGAATCTATAGGAGATTGCAGCCTGAGTGCTATCAAATTCTTGGCCAGGTCATGGTACCCTGTTTGTATAGCGTGCCCACTGTCAACAGCCTGAGTTAACCTATTTGTTAAGCAACCAGGTATGTTACCAGGCTTCATCTACAATGTATTTTTTGAATGGACGAGTGTCTTCAGTACATGTCCGTTAGTTCTGATGAGTGATCTGAGATCTTCAAAAATAAGTGTGCTTTGGAGATATGCCTCTGGGTGAAGTTTGCACTGAATTTATTTGCCAGTATGTTGGTCATTTCCACTGGACCTGAGTAGGTAATATCATTGGAATACTTCCTGGGCAGTATTGACTGCTAGCCCTTACTTTCCTGATGTAGCTAAAGAAGGATTTTAATTATTCTTACCTTCTGATGCTAGCCTAAGTTCATGGACTGCCTTGGTTTTCCTAGTGGTATTTTTATTAAATTCTTTGATAATTCCTTATTTTTAACCTTGGGTCATTTGTTCTGCTATAGAAATTAAGAATTTTTTTTTTCTTTTGTTATATACAGTAGTTTATGTTTGTGAACCACCAGGATGGTTTTTCACTTAAATTTCCCATATATTAAGATCTGGTTCAACTGCCAGGTTTATACGTTTGTCTACATCAGTAAAGAATTTTGTTATGTAACTACTTCCTGTATCAACAACTTGAGTGATACTGTTATATATACATTTTGAGACTTCATCATAGACATGGAGAAGATTAATACATTTGAAATCCCTGAATTTTATGACATTGGCATTCACTGTTTAAAAAATTTTAAGGGAAAGGTTGCCAGTTTATGATCAGACTTAAGCAGGGAGCAAGATACCAGGGGATGGTACATAGAGGTGTTTCATTTGTAAGAAACAGGTCTAGGATATTTTTACCTCAAGTGGGCTATTTGTCTATCTACTCTAGGGAGTTTTTGTTTATTAAATCTAGTATATTTTGAGCAAATCCTATATTCAATGTATAGGTGTCCCAGTTTATTGAAGGTTAGTTAGCATCTCCCAGAATAATGGGGATTTTGCTAAGGGGAAGTTCTTCATGTATTTTTATAAAAGAGGCCTTCCAATAGGAAGTCAGCTGATAATTGATCCTATTTATTGTGATTTTGTCTCAATGAGTTTGTGTTGTGGGTGTCTAAGAATCTGCATAGAAGAGATATGCCTCCAGATTCACTATTCTTCTGTGCAAGACTAGCTTAGTCCTGCATGGAAGAGGCCGCTAAGGAGCAGCATGGCAGCATGTCAGGCATATTAATGAAGGTGCACTGCCTGAGCTTCTAAACAGACATGGAGCGTGTACGAGTGCAGGGTGTGTGTCTGAGAGCAAGGCTCTCAGAATATACATGCCCCTGCAAGCAAGAACAGCAGGTTAGCAATAAGAATGAGTGAGACTGCTCATAGGTGTTTGCATACCACCAGCAACATCCCCCCAAGTTTACAAGAGCAATAGTTAAAATATAAAATATAAACAAGCTAATTTATTTTTATCAAACAGTAGGTGCGTGAGGTTTGCCCATTGCTTAGCTACATTTATTGCAGCTTAAATGGCATAAGAGGATAAATATCAACATATGCAAATGAAGTAGTACTGCAATAGTGTAGTGGGCAGAACGTTTGTCTTACGAGCAGTCATTTCTGGTTCAAGTCTCACTTCAGTACATTCCATTTTCCATGTCAAATCACTTCATAACCAATATTTTTTGTTGCATACCCTACTAAATAACATATATTTGTGAACTGAAGTACTGCATTAAATGCAGATGTGAGGTGGCATTGTCATAATGTTGTAAAATCCACAGATAAACATAGGTGCCCCATACAGTATATGTACACATGAATCAGGGATACAAATTGAAGGTACAATGTGTAATGAATGATAAATCCATACAGTGTCCAAATCCACCACCTTTCCAAGTACCATTTTACATTATTGTCTAAATTAATGTGGGGTAAGCAGGAGTAAGCATTATTAAGCACGAGTAAGCATATTTAAGCAGTAGTAATCGGGTTTAAGCCCATTTGTGCCGGGGTAAGCAATGCCCACCCAAGTTAGGCAATATTGAAGCTAACTCTCTGTAAGCATATTTAACTAGAGGTTAGCATTGCTTACCTTCATGCAAACCCGCTTACAATTGCTTAAAAGTGACTTAATCACTCTGTATGCAACAGCCGCTGTTCTGGCCAGAAACAAAATAAACAGCCTTTGCATGTCTTGAGCCCAGTACCTTGTACACTATGGTCACAGTAGTTAACCACTAAGCCATCACGTCATTACATAAGTTTGAGGTATCACCAAACAGATACTCTCTATAGGAAAATAAAACTTAACATGTGAAAGGAATCTATATACAGTGTTATACTGTATAACCTATTACATAACATAAATATGTGAATTGGAGTACTGCATTTAGCCCAGATGTGAGGTGTCATTGTAATAATGTGCTGAAATCCACTAATAAACACAAGGACCCCATACAGTGTACGTACACATGAATCATGGATACCAAACACATATATAACATGTAATGAATAATAAATCAATGCCAAACAGCAAATAGTATGCAAATTAAAAATTAAAAAAGGCTAAGCATTGCACAGCCCATCTTAGTAGGTGTAAGCAATGTGTAGGCCAGCTAAATCAGTTTGCCCATTGGTATATCCCTTTAAGCAATGCCAACCTCAGGTAAGCAGGTTTGCCCATAGCTTAGCGTTTTCAAAACTGTTTAATCACAGCAAAGTGTGGGAAATCGGCCCTATTTAAACCCAACAGGCAGGAATACATCTCATAACTGGTTGCAGCTTCCTCCTGTAGGCACTATGACTGGTATGGGAGAGGGTGTGCACTTTTGGGCACAGTGCTGGGGCATCCAGGAGTCCAGAGTCATGGCAGGACTCCTTGTTAAAGACCATGACCAGAGACTGCTGCAGGGCCACTACCAGGGTTCCCAATACAAAGCAGAAGCCTGGGACCATCTCGCCAGTGACCTCACCAGTGCCACTGGCATACCCCGAACTGGTGAGCAGGTCAGGCATCACTATCCTGACCTGAAGTGGAGAAAGAGAGATCTCTTGGATCAGTGGATCCAAGAGGCTAGGAGGACAGGGATGTCGCAGCCATGTGTAAGTATCAGTCCACTACCTGTTTAATAATTGCCAGCTTATATATATTCTGGATAGGTATGGCTAAAATTCCTCTTATGTCTTTCACAGTGGCAGATGGGCAGGCTGCAAACCAGGAAGCCCATGTCTGTAGATTCCAGCAGTTGCGACGTGAGGCAGGTTAGTAATACTCTTGCATGTACTGTTAATGAAATAAATTTAAAAGTAGTAGAAAGTTAATCGCCTGTATAAAACTTGTATTGTTTAAGGCATGTAGTGCATACACCAGAGAATATGGCAGGAAGAGTCTCATATAGGTTGTTTGTAAATAAAAGCATAATAGCCTGACAATAAAAGTCTAACTGCTGGAGTGCATGTGTTTACTCTGGTATCATATGGTAATGTAGAGTTGCAATCCCTTAATAGTACTGTTGTATTAAGCACTGTTACCCACACTGTGCTACATAAATAAAATGTGTAGGAATGTCTGTATATGACTGTTGTAATCACAAGAGGTCATATAGTATAACTGAGAGAGACTTAGACAGCATAATCCAAATAGCACACTCAACTGTGATGTAAGCTCTTGTGTTTTTAGCACACACAGCCATGGTTCAAATCCTGGGAGTGGCAGTAGGCTGTATGCAGAATAACACCACACAACTGTCCAGAATGTCCAGTTAATTGTCTCAAATTTGCTGCCTGTCCCCCTGGCAAATCAGTGGGATGATCCCAGACATTTAGGCAGCAAATAAGAAATGCAACTGATTGTCAGACATCTATAAGAACAAATCTGTCACTCTAGCAACTCCCCAAAGTGTTATGAGAGTAATAAGCCAAGTATGTCCCAGCTCCACCCCCATGTTGTGAAGCTGTGACCAGAGTGTGTCCAGTAACAGAGTGAGATGTATGTGCATAATACTAATGTGGAAACTGGTAATATGTGTGGCAACATTCAGATAGTGCTAACAAACATTGCTCCCACAGATCTGTCAGATACGAACACTGTGCTTATAAATAAAAGATTGATATCCTGTACTGGTACTGTTTACTCTGGCATTGTATGCCATTATTAGTGTTGCGGTTGCTCTGAATAATAAGGTATTACTCATCACTGTCACCCACACTGTGCTACATAATAAAACAGTCTAGGAAATCTTGTATAAGAGTGTTGTAATTACAAGGTCAGATTGTAAAACCACAGGAGAGTTATAGACAGAAATCAGAGAAGAGATACACAGCAATATCTATGTAGTACACTCAACTGTGATGGACACTTTTTTGTTTTAGCAGACACAGCCATGGTTCAAATCCTGGGAGAGGTGTATGCAGAATCATACCCCACAAGTGTACAGAATTGTCCAGAATGTCCAGTTAATTGGACCATATCTGCCGGATGTTACTCTGTCACCCTGGCATATCAGTGTGCTAATCTCTGACACGTAGGCAGCATTTCATGTCATATAACTGACTGTCGGGCCTGTACATATTTGGAAAATATCAATGCAAACAAACCTGTCATTGTACAACTCACCAAAGGTTTAAGAGGGCAATAGTCAAAATATGTCCTGGTTCACCTGCATGTGGTCAAGACATATGGATAGTATTAAATTAATTTAATTGTTCTATTGTTTTATTGCATTGGTTATACACTTTTTTAACTTCCTAAGTGGATAATTAATTATTCAATTATTGCTTGTTAGTTTTATATAAAATGTATGTGCTTTTCTGGTTCTTTACTCCTTGAAGGCTACGGCTGAGACTTCAGAGGAAAATAACTTGTTACAATAAAACTTTTGGATCATTGTCTGGTTGTAATTTGCTATCTGGTCAAGACATGCCCAGAGTGTGTGCAATAAGAGATGGACAAGTATGTGCATAACATCAGCCTGGAATCTGGGAATATGTGTAGAAACAATTAGGTAGTGTTAACAAACAATACCCTCACAGTTGTACCAGGTAACAGGTGTATACTGCAGGTAAAACTCAGTTAATATATATAGTTGTCTACATCCATACCACTGTCCAAACTAAGGCCATAGAGTAGTGTACTAATACTTGAAAGGTAGAGATCACAGCACTGACTAGGAAAGTAATGAGTACTGCAAGAATATAATAGTTGTGAATTGACACCCACCCCCCACCATATCTGCAACAAGAAACTAAATACACAACTCAGTTGATATGTGCTCTATTAAATCTACTGTTGGGACATATGTAGTATTGTTTGATAAATATTTAAATTTGTTTCTATGCATGTGCCATGTTGAAATACTTCCACATTGGTGGCATGCTGCCATCAATGTACCTGCATGCTGTTGTAATGGCCACTGTGGTTCCTTATATGCATATGTTCTGTTTGCTATGCAACTGCTTCATATCTGGTGTTTTGGGTTAATGGGAATATCTATGCATGCTGTTATACCTAATCCTGGAATGTGTTGACTATTACTAACCCATGTAAGTTGTAAAATTGAAACACCATAGCACGTTTGGGAAGGCCGGTCCCAACGGACCCACCTGTCGCACCTCATCTGGCCATGGCACCAGGCACCAGCACATCTGGGGCCTACCCTGGGACCTCCTCATCCACTGGTCTGCACCATCTTCGGGTGGAACTGCCTCAGGGGATGTGACATGCCCCATGGGAGCAGGCGTGGACAGGACACTGTCACTCATCGCCAAGTCTGGGGAATGATGCGTAGCAAGTTCCGCAGGAAGTTTAGAGATCTGCAATGCCAGCTTGAGGGCTGCGTGTTGCAACTAGAGTGTCGGCCTGGCTCTCCTACTCAGCCCCCAGCACAGCCACCTTCGGGGCTGTGAAGGTGCAGTGCTGACTGCCTATGGGTGGAGACCTCAGTCCCACTGTTTCCACTAGGGGAATCATGGGCTTCCAATTTCCAAACACCCCTCCCCATCAAGTTGTTTACCCCCCACATGTGCATATACTGCCCCTGTATACTGTCTTGTCTGTCTTGTATATTATCTTTCCCAACCTACCTTCCCAAATATACCTACAATCCTTCCCCAACAACCCAATATCACCTGGAAAAAAAAAGTGCAATCTGTTCCCAAAAAAAAAAAAATCTTACCCCATACATAGCTGTCCATTTCACACACATGTCCACTGGACACATGTAATCTGGTCTAACTGGCTTCACAACATATTATTGTTGTCCTTACCCCTCTCACAGTGAATGAGTGTCCAAATCTACCTCTGAATCAGTGTATATGCACAACTGTTGCTGTAGAAGAAATGTGCAGCTATGGACCTTCCCTACACCCATCCTGCACATCCCTAGCTATTTTCCTTACTGTCTTTCCCTCTTTGTGCCCCATTTTCACTACTTTCCTATCAACCCTTTTTAATTTCTTTTAAAGAAATTAGCACAGGGGTAAGTGGGATTAAGCACTTTTAAGCAGCAGTAAACGGGTTTAAGCTTGTTTGCACAGGGGTAAGCAATGGCTACACAGGTTAAGCAATTGAGAAGCTAAACCAGTATAAGAAACTGTAACCGGAAGTTAGCAGTGCTTACCTTCGTGCAAACCTGCACAAACCTGCTTACAAATGCTTAAACGTGCCTTAATCACTCTGTATCCAAAGGCCCTTGTTATCCCCAATAACAAAATAAACAGCCTGTGCAAGGCTCAAACCTAGAACATTGGAAAATGAAGCCAAGGTGATTTACCACTAAGCCATTTCAGATACACATAACCCTGCTGTTTTCATGAAAATATCATCCAACATAGTCATTCAACAGTACAGGAAATGTATTTATACATGTAGATGTATGTGTGTGTGTGTGTGTGTGTGTGTGTGTGTGTGTGTGTGTGTGTGTGTGTGTGTGTGTGTGTGTGTGTGTGTGTGAGTGTGTGTATATATTTATATATGTATATATATATATATATATATATATATATATATATATATATATATATATATATATCAATATATACATATATATATTTATATGGGTCTACCTGACAACTCTGAAAGCTCAAAAGGTTGACAACAAGATCACCGACACCACAAAAACAAAAGTGCAAAAACACGAAAGTTCACATGCCCGACAAAGCACTATCCCAACAGTTAACAAAACAAAAAAAATTCCCCGTTCCAAAAACACTCACACAACACAAGCACATCAAAAACCTGATAATCCTACACTAAACCTTACATACACAACTACCTATGCACTAACCTTAACCTAAACCCTAACCCCAAGGTCCATCACTATCGCACACTTACCTTAGCCGCACCCTAAACCTAAAGTCTGTCACTATTGCACACTTACCTTAATGTCATCCCATCC
>NC_056744.1:563642340-563669840 GCF_019279795.1 Protopterus annectens | reverse complement strand
TGTAGTCTGTCCGCGTAGGTCTGGAGGGGAGCTGTTCTCCATTGCCATCAATTGGAGGCCTTAGCACAGCCTTTCTTTATGATCATCTACACCTGCCCTGCTAGCTGTGGCTGGTGGTGGGTATGTGAGCCTCACTGACATGCATGTGTGTGTCCTATAGACACATTTGGGCCACCACATGTACTGCAGTGGGATTTGTCACCTTGTCTAGTACTGCCTAGTATGTTGACACCAGAATTTGTTATGGATTTCATTCTTCCCATATAGGTGCCTGTTATCTGCTGTCATCAGATTCAACCACCCGATTCCCTTGCATGCTCACATCCATACCAGAGATACAACTATGAGAACATACTACTCCATTCAGCATTTGATAGGAAGAGTGACTTACCTTGTGGCTGTACCAGTAGTGAGGATGGTGCTGGAGGGCTGACTATGTCAGATGCACATAGTACAACTCCCTATACCTGGAAAAGCACAGGTAGTGTCATGTTTGGCATCCCTTTTACTGTATGTGCGAGTCAGAGAGAGGTGTCATTCCCTGAGTCCCTACCATGTCAGTGTATGTGCTATGCATTGCCTCTTTGCCAAGTCCTGGGCATACTGGGTACACCTCCTTCTGCCTACATGAGCAGGCTCAGGTAGTTCCTCTTCCGAGTCCCTCTGTACCTGTGATGGCCTTGGCAATGGTGGGGGACTGCATGGCTTTGCCCCATACTATTCCTGCTGCAGCTGTTTCTGCAGGATCATATAGTGTAGCATGGCACATACTATGAACATTTGTGTACATGTAGCTGGAGACTACTACAAGGCTCCACCGGATATGTCCAGGCAGCGGAACCATGACTTGAGCATCCCAAACACACAGTATTATGATTCTGGTTTGTGCATGTGCCTCATTATGGAGTTCTTGTTCAGGTGTGTGTGCATTTCTGAGGGGTGACTTCAGCCACGGCTCCAGTGCATAGCCAGCATCCCCCACTAAATGACCATATGGGATGTCCCCACTGGCAAATGACTGGTACAGCTGTGTCATATGACAGATGTGGGAGTCGCGATAGCTTCCAGGGTTGCCAGCACACACATTCAAGCTAATGCCCTGGGCATCGCACACAACCTGGCAGTTGGGAAGCCCTTGCGGTTTATGCAGACCCTACCCCATTCACCGGGTGGTGCTTTGATGTGTATGTGCATGCAGTCTATAGCACCCACTACCTCATGGTATTCTGCTACTTGGTGGAAGAGATGCATATTGCTGGTCAACACCTCACTGGTGTTGAGGAAATATATGTGCTCACCGACATGTGCGGACACGGCATCCAGAAACTGGTGGAGTACCCTGGATGCTGATGTCTGTGAAATCCCCATGATATCCCCAGTTGTCCTTTGGTAGGTGCCTGTGGCTAGTATTCTTAAGCCTACATATACCTTGGTATCCACTGGGATGGGTCTCCCTCTGTTGGTTCTGTGTGTGAGGCATGGCCGGCACAGCTCAACAATTTTTGTAGGATGTCCCTGTCCACCCTATAGTGCTCCACTATCTCCGGCTCATGTAGCCCCTGGTAGGTTACCCTGGGTCTGTACACGCTTTTCCTCCTCCTTCTCACTGTGGGTTGGTCATCAGCATTCACATCCTCACCACCCTCAGCCTCTTGCACATATTGATGTATGAGAGTGACAGCAGCCCCTAACATTTTGTTAGTTTTGTCAAGTAAAATTTCCCCATCTGTATACACCAGTGGTGTAGAGTCTGTTGGAAAAAACAGACTGGAAGGTGTTTGCATAGTTTATAGTACTGTGCTGGGCTGTTCAATGTGTAATTGTCTGATTCTGATACATTTCACCTGCCAGCTATGCTACTTCTCCTTAATTGCCTTCCTACTGCTGTTTTCCTTTCCCATTTAAGCCCCAAGGCACAGCACACATATGCAGTGCTCAGATGTGAACAGAGCTGCTATTTCCTTTTTTTTTAAATCTGGTGCATGGCGGTCACACCCATTTAGGCAATCTAAACACTGCTAGGCAGCCTCAGACACACCTCCTTCCTTAGCTGTGCTTATGTAAGGGCAAACACGGGCCACAGAGCTTCAATAAGCTTACAGCATGCATGACACTCCCCCTTATGAGGTCATCCAACTCTTAGACTTATACAATGGTGTTGCTGCACCTACACGGTTGGGTGGAAGTTAACACTGAGATGAAATCTGTGATTCAGTATCAATCACCTCATTTGCATAAAACAAAATGCTAATTCATAGTTACCACACTCAGCCTTCCCCCTTAGCAACCACTATTCCCTGGTGTTGTTGTCTTATGCATGCCATTAACTATTATGGCAAAATGCTGATTTGGGTTTAAAAGCTTATTTCCAACTTTTTTTATTGTTTTCAGGCCAATCTCATTTGCGCACCGCTGCCCTACTATTAAATGGCCGAGATCGGCCAAAAAAATAATTTTTTTTTATAATTATGCGACTATTTCTCATGCCAATGGCCATATATTTGGCCATTGGCATGCCTACTACATTGAATACATGCTTTCTTTAGAGCTGTCATGCCTCCATTTTGTAATTTGTAGAAATGTATTCGGTTAGTAACCGAGTACATTTCTGCAGGTTACACTATTCCTGCACAGACGTCTGCCTGCTTCCTGGATCGGTAATTCACCTCATTTGCATGTTTTTCACCAGCAAATGAGGTAATTAGCATATAGCAGTGGTGTCTGTGTGGGAATAGTGTAGGTGCGCTTGTGCAAGTCTTGAGGGCCCGTTCCTGGATTGCTCGACAGCCATATTGCATGCAGCAGCTCTTGCACTATTCAGGCACTCTGTGCAGAGCTTGCTGAATTCGGCCGTTGCTATACATTAGTTTTTGAGAGCTATGTTGTGCATTATTCTCTCTCTATGTAGCTCTATAGATAGATATACATATATATATATATATATATATATATATATATATACACACATACATATATATATATATATATATATATATACATATATATATATATATGCATTTTTAAGATTCTGGGAGATCTAAAAAAGGATGGATTTGATTTATAAACTATTTCAGATAAAACATGATAAAGTTACATATTTAGATTTTACTTTGGAAGTTATAGAGTTTGAAACTTTTTACAAAGCCTACAGGGACAATGGACTATTTACATGAGCAATACTTACTATATGGTGATTTTTTTTACTTGCTAGAATAGCTTATAGTGATTATTATATCTGAGTGAAGCTGAGAGTATAATAACAATATATATCTCACAAGAAGAATCCGCATATACAATATTCCTCATACTTTCACAATTAGTCAGTACAAACCTTAATATATGAGGCTGGCAATTCAAAATGATAAAAATCAAAGTACAAACGAGCTGGATAGAAGCAAGGACAACAAAAACCAAACTAGTAAAAAGCAAGTCCAAAAGTCCAAGGTAGAGCACGGTTTTAAACGTAAAAAGATTTATTAACAACTTAAAACGCTTTTCGTCACCAGTAATATGGTAACTTCCTCAGAAATGAATACAAAGTAAGTGCAAAAGTTTAAAATACACAAGCCAAGTCAACAAATGTTAAAAACGAACCAATCAGTGGAGTGTTTCATTTAAAGAAATAGTCCATTTTAAAAACTGTCACATAGTAACAATGTAATACTCAATAAAACCCACTCAAACACCTAGGATTAAAGCGTATTAGTGAAATGAGTGAGCAAAAACACTACCAAGGACGTACTCTCTATGTATAAAAATATTTTTATATAATACTCAAGTATATATAAAAATCAAAGTTGCAGAAGCATTCACTTTTCCTTTACTTACCAGTGATCTTTTCATCCTTAACAGAGAGAGTAGTAATGGAATTAGCTAAGTGCTTAGTAGCACATGGATTAAATAAAGCTATAACTGCTGGGACCGACAGATTGTTCGATGTTCAAGCTGAAAATGGTGCCTCTTTCCCAGGGGAAAATAAGCAGCAGATGCTGGTTAAAACCTAAAAGTATTTTAAAGTCACTCTTTCCACAGACAAACACTGCAAAAAGCATTTTAAAATGTTTTGCCAGACCCACAGAGTAAAATAAATTAAAATAAACAGAATTTCTCCATTGAAAAATGGATTTCAGTTACTTCATACAGCTTTTTAAACTGGCAATAAAAAAGAGTGCTTCCATTTGAAGTTAAGTACAGTCTCATGACTCCTAGCTTTAAAATAACTTTCCCAAAGAGGAAAATAAGAATAATAAACACAACTTTTTGAAAGAAAGTTATTTCTCCTCAAAGAGAACTTATCTGCCGAGCAAAGGAACAACACAAGTCAACCGTCAGTCCTTGAATGCCCGAGGAGAGCATACACCTTGGCAGCAGAAAAGCTCAGAAGAGCCTGTAGTCCCAAAGATGTTATTTTAGTCAGCTCTGCTTAAGTTGCCAAACAGTTTGGATGTATGGAAGGTGCCCTGAAGCTTTGGAAGCTGGCCGGCTGTTATATCCTTGGCAGGATATAAACCTTTTAGCCAAGTCTAGTGCATCAGTGATCAATATCATGAACATACAATAATACTAAAGGAATATTCCCTAATAGTAACTGGAAATCAGGAGAAAGAAAATATATTTTATACCCTTTGTTTCCGCAGCCAGAAAAGTTAAACTAATCCCAGTCAAGTCACCTCAGAAATGATTATGAAATAACTTGAAAAGTTAAATGCAGAGAAGGCAAATGGGCCTGAAGGATTCAGCTTAGAATTCTTACAGAACTGACAGGATAACTGGTAATACTTCTTATTAAAGCTTACCTAAGAAAGGAAACGGTACAATTTCTGTAGACTAGAAGACAGATGTGATTCATGTTTACAGGAGTAGAAGCAAGAAAGAATAAAATAATTACTGGTTTTATAGTATAATTAGGAAGGGCATTCAGTTTATGGTAGGCCATACTGTCTCTCTCCCTTTTTTCCTCACTGATCTACAGCAGGGATCTAGCAATCCAAGCCATGCACCAGAACTTTTTCATGTTAGTTTTTTTTCATGTCTCTCAATAAGAACATTCTGTTCTCATTTTCTCGCATAAGTCAGTATTAAAACGTTGCATTTAACATCATTTATAACTTAAAAGGTCATGGAAAAAGAGTCACATTTGCCTAAATTATTGAGTACCAGCATTGTAAAATGTATGTTGGTCCAGTACAAATTCCTGTCTGTACCCCAGTGAAGCTGGAGGTGGGGGTCAGATAACATACTTAGAAGGATTTTAATGTTTTGCAGTCTTGTCCATGAGGTAAAGCAAATGTATACAAAAGTCCATCTATAGAAATGATAGAATTCCAAAAATCATTAAATAATATAACCTAGATTGGTATGAAACCACCCATAACACTATCATTTAATTGCTAACAATGTCATTTAGAGCCAATGTTCAGACAACCAGGTATTCCTGCTTCTGTTATTCTTCCAAACCACACATATGCACACACACTCACACCTACAGACAGTTTAGAGTGCCCAGTCCAACTACTACGTGTCTTTGGAATCTGGGAAGAAACTGAAGCACCCAGAGAAAACCCACATAAGCACAGGGCTGGCATGCAGACAGATAGTAAATTTATTTACTTATCTGTTTGTTTCCTGTTTTTGGTCAGTCAGTGATTGGTTCATTTATTTGTTAACCAGGGGAGAGTACTAATCTTTGCATATTTCTTTTCAGACTCAGTCAAGGAGCACTGTCTGGTTAAGTGACTCACTGTGTCAAGTGAACGTGGAAGTAATTAAACCCTGGACTATACAATACTTTATTTTTTTTTATTTTAAATATCAAAATCCATGGTAATTTCCCTCAAATGAGGGCTCTAACTGTGAGGTATCTGTACAAGGCTCCTGGACATGGAACTAAGTGGTCCCTCTGCCCAATAAGCTGTTTGAAACATACTGAGTGTTAGCTATGGAGATATTTTCTTTATTTCCCTAAACCTGCCATCTAGCAGCAGAAGTAAATGCTTGCATCACTAAAGGGACCACCTATGCCCTTCCAGGATACAGACATACTCCCAAAACCATCTCTTCCCTGGATGTTTCATGGCCTCCTGCTTCTCAACAATGCCCTCATTGTTTTACAAGCATCCACGTGCATGAAAGCAATTGTTCAACATGCAGCCACCACTCTGTCCACCAAGGATAGTTGAACCATAAGCTGCCCAGCTCCCATATTCCACACCCAGATCTTGAAACACCTGAGCTGCTATTTAAATTTAGGTTACCTCGTCTATTTTGCATTCAGGACTTTATCTCTCTCTGTGCCACAAATTAAGGGTTAACTATTAATGAGTTATTTTTGCTTGCACCCTAACTACTATTGTTGCTGCTGTTTTAACATCCTGGGATTTTATTTCATATCCTGGAAAGTGTTTGCATCAGTAGGCAAATCTAAGTACATTTGTTATGTCCTGCTCCTTTGAAAGCAACACCATATGTGTCCTCATGCTTGCAGGTTTAATAACAGTTTCTGCTTCTTCTTCTGGCTTTTCCCAGTTAGGAGTCGCCACAGTGGATTACTGCTCGCTCATGATTGGCAGTAGAGTTTTACTGTGGCAAGTTGCCAGCTCGGCGCCCAACCTTCCATGGAAGGCACGCACATGCGCACACACACACAGACACACACACACACACACACACACACACACACACACACACACACACACACATGCATGCATGCCTAGGGACGATTTAGAGTGTCCAATCCGCCTACAGCATGTCTTTGGGATGTGGGAGGAAACTGGAGCACCTGGAGGAAACCCACATGACCACAGGGAGGACATGCAGACTCCATACAGAGGCACCCCAGCTGAGGATCAAACCGGAGAACCTCTTGCTGCGAGGTGACAGCACTAATTGCTGCACCACCGTGGCTGCCCCAATAACAGTTTCTGCTAAACTCTGCAAACAACTTCAACAAAGCCTGATATCCCTACTTCAACAATTGAAGCAGATAAGTCACCTGATTTAATTGATTATTTGTCTATTAATTATATTTTACAGGTTGTAACTAAATGCCTTATTTCAGAAATAACTGAATTCACAAACAATGACACAAAAGTTGATTTCACGTTCAGTTATGAAAATAACAGAATGCATCCTTTTCTCAAGATATAATTGTCAGAAATATCATAAACAGATTTAACCATGGCTCATTCAGTCCTTCTGACTATAATGAATTCTCTTGCTCTTACGTCTTGCAAAGGATTCTACAATGAGGTAACAGCAGCTGCAGTCCTTTGAAGTGGAAATAGTTCTTAAGATATAACTTTCTATACAAATTAAATAGGTCAGTTTTACCATTTGGGACACTAATTATAGAAATTTGAGCAAAATGTAAATGCCTTGACAAGACCTACACAGTATGTGGTGGCAGCTTGATGTACAAAAGCTCATCATCACAGCATACAGAGAAGAAGAAAACTCAAGTTCTCCTTTTACATAATCTACTCACTAAATGCCAGGCTCCTGTCCTCAGTTGAAATAATCATGCATTTTTAATATAATTTAGGACCTCTCGTGCTACTGATAAAACAAATTTAATAGAGATTTTTAAGTGGGCAATGCAAGCATTAAAGTGGAAATATGCAATTGATGTGTTCTATTTAGATTTCAGCACCATATATGGCACAGTATCTCACAAAGAGCTAGGGAATGGATTACCTAACCCTGAAGTAGGTCAGGTGTTAGTACAGGTAAAACACTGCAGTGACCAAAGGAAATGGAGGATCATGGTAAATGGAGTTTATTAAAATGAAATGGCAATTAACAGTGGGGCCATTACTGAGATGATTCTTCTTGGCATCTCTTTAAGCAGGTTGAAATAAAGTGTGTGCCTTTTGCTAATGATACAAAAAATATCCATCAGGGATGACAAAAGTTTTTAAAATTATAGAGACTTTGTAAGGATGTCATTTTAAATGCAATGAAAAAAAAAACAACAGATGGGGGTGCTATGACTGGGGAGGGGAGCACACAGATGGAAAGGGAGCAGTACTAACGAAAGACTGTCAAGGCATTCCAAGATATTCCACAGTACCATGACATTCACATTCAAACACTGCACTAAATCAGTAGGTAAGTACTAGGCTAGCTGTCCTTTGTGTGCTATTTAAAGCCTAGCCAATTTCCATTTCACAGGTGAGAATCAAATCCTGTCTACTGTGTGAGCTAAATGCATTAACCATTATGTCAACTCCTCATAGTTATAGTCAAGTAAATAAAGTGGAATAATCATTATATCTATAGATGGCTATTAATTCTCACTCTAGGGTAACAGAAAATGGGCCCGTGTAAGCATCAAAATGTCCCATACCCAAAACGGTGCCTGTGCAAGCATGACCATGATGTAGACAGGGGCAACAAGTATTCATATTACAGACCATTAAGTTAATCAGGCAGTGTAAAGATAAGGACAGTACAGTTACTGAGAGGAAGAGACATTGCCAATGGGAAAAAGTTCTCCGTTCTCAACTTGTAAAACACTATATAAATCATAGTTTCCAGTTTTGGACACTTCCTTTATTCCAGGACAAAACAGGTAAATGAGGGTAGCAAAATTATTCATGGTACTAATCAAAAAACATATAAGAAAAGAATAAAAAGCATATGCATAGTTTTGAAAAATGCATGCAGAGTAGACAAGATACAAATATTTAAATACCTTAAAGTGAGTGAACTCTTTCAAAAAATGATACCCGAAAATAAAAGGAAAATATTTGACGAATCAAGATGGAAGGCTCATGAGTGATGTAATGTGTCATTTTCTCATAGAAAAGGTAGTCAGTGGTAGAAAGATACTTCCTGAACCTGGACATAAAAAAGGCAGGTGTAAGCTGCTGCTTAAGGAAGATTTGTAGTTCACCAACAATGTATAGAGGTGGGGCAAAATAGATAATCCCAGAAATGGGTAGATTAAATCATTATCTGCTGTCGAGTGAATGAGTAATGAATCAGTTTGTTGTATAGAAACACCACAGATTTAAGAATAAATACACCTGTCAGCATATTGAAACACTACAAGTATAATACTTTGTAAAATACTATATGTACGTTATTTTGACAGAGGCAGAGAACTTAAGACTATGTTGAAATATGGAACCTAAAACAAAGAAGGAGAATAAGCAACCATATAAGTTTTGCACAATGTTACAATAAGGAATAATCCTATGCAATATTTCTCTTTACTTAATAGCTGTAACTAAGTCAGTTAGTACAGCTTTGAGGTGTGATGATGCAAAGTGCATTTTGTTTCATCTCATGGCAAAGATAATAGTAGGACAAGAAGATTAGAAGTAAGATGTAGAAAAATCTGGAATGCTGCCAGGTAAAAAAAGATTTGTAAATGGTTTTGAAAGAATAAATTAAAATAACGTGCACGCATTTTTCTTAACTTTCATGCATGGTTGAAGATTAGCACTTAACAAAACATTTTATCACTGTGTTTGCAGAAATATATGGCATATTGAAGACTAGCTCCCATTACAGCAGTAACCTTCTGATTAGTGAAGATGTTTGAGTCTGTACATTAATTTATTTATTCTTTATGGATTTCCTTGAAAATGAAAATAACATATGCACTGAAGTGGAGATTTTTTTCAAGATCTTATATAGCGAAGTCAGCCTTAAGATATAAGTTATTTTACGACATGTGAATAATCTCTCATGCTCCATTTTTCATTTACTGAGAGATACTTTTTACCAGTATCCAAACCTTCACAATGCAACATATAATATATGTCAGAGCATTTCAGTTATTCACATTTCAAAGCCTAATCATAGCAATTAATTTAAGAAAATCCAAGTTATATTAAGTGATTTAAGTAAACCTGTAAGGGTCAGATGAAGTCTTCTGCAGAGTAATGTGAACACTGACAGGGAAGGTATGATCGGCTTCATTGTGCATTAACAATAAGACCTAGGCAGTTTAATAGTTTATTATCAACACAAGCTTAAAGGAACTAGATGCTGCAACTTGGCATTATTTAAAAGGAGTATGCAGGCAGGATTTATAAATTGTAATTGGGAGACATGCATGCCATGCTATTTATATTCAGAAACTAAATTAAACAATAAAAAATGTAGAATTTGTTAATTCACAAATATAAAAGAGCAGCAAAGGTGGATTAGGTTCATGTAAATTTAAATTTTACTGAGCCATGATTCAGTTGTAGGCAAGACAACAGTAGAGAGTCTTGTGGTATTTGATTATACAGAATTAGACACAGAGAAGTAATGATAGTCATACTGTAAACTGATTCGTGTATTGCCACTTGGGGGCACTCTTTCCCAAAAACTATAGTCTTCCTCAGTCATTCCCAGACCTTTCTCCTACCCCACAGTGCTGATGTCCTTCATGGATGCATCTGCAGTCATAACAAATGGGTTGTCCTGTCGTCAGGCAGCCCTTCGGTCGGCCGGATTCCAAAGTCTGGGTCCGGCTTCGGCTGATGTCGCACTTCACCCGACGTCATCTCTGCTGGTCTTCGGGTATAAAGGCATCAGCCGACACCATTTTCCTCAGTCTTTCTTGCCACGTGGCGCCCGAAGCAGAAGCTGTTCGCAAGTGCCGGTCGGTCAGATCCAGAGATTACTACTACCGAATACTACTTCGAAGACTTCTAAAAAGCTAAGTACCCCGTTGGGGACTCTTTCTTGCCTCAGCCGATGTCAGAAAAAGTCAATAACTGTTTAACTTGTGGGAAACAAATACCTCATAAAGATTTCCACTCTTACTGTTTGCCTTGCTTAGGCCCAGACCACGACGTAGCAGCCTGTTCGGCCTGTGCTTCCTTCAACCGACGAACGCTTAGGCGTCGGTCGGAGTTTGCTGAACAGTTTTTCGGCTCAGATTTTGCATACATTATGCCGTCGGATCCTCCGACTACCCAAATTGTTAAACGCAAAGAAAAAGACCGACACTCGCGGTCCGCGGTTTTGGCCGAAACCACGGTTAAGCAAGCCGCGAGTGTCTCGGTTTCGGCCGAAACCGAGAAAACTGGTCAATCTTCAGCCGAATCCATGACTACTACTGAGGCTCCTGCTACCTTACCTGAACCAGCCTCAGAAGTTTTGCCTACAACTGTGGTTCCTACCGATTTATCAGACACCATCCCTTTGGATATCTCTACCCCAGCACGTGGTGCTGCTAGGCCTCCTGCAGCCATGTCTATTAAGGCCTTTGCCAGGGCTAAAGCAGCCAAATCAGCTAAATCAGTGCCTGTTAAACCACCCTCACTCAGGCCCACTTCTAGTTCTCAAATACTTACTCTGGCAGAAGATTTAATATCCTTAATTAGGGGATCCCAATCTCACCCAGACAGGGCCTCTCAGCCCCCAGAAAAGAGACCTAGAGCAGAGCCCCCCGAGCCTGTGTCTTCTGATGATTCTGCGGATGACTCAGACATTACAGACCAGCCAGAGGCTCCTTTTTCCAATTATGAAGATTCAGATGCTGAAGAATCCATTCCAGCTGCCTCTCCACCAGAGGAATTCTCCTTTGGGGAAACCTTACATGCCATGAGAGAACAATTCCAATGGCAGGGACAAGATTTCTCAGATTCAAGAAAAAGGCTTAGGACCTTTCTACACTTACCACAACATAGGCCCTTAGCTATACCTCCTGTCCTGTCTGTTGTGGACGATGCATTTAATGATGTCTGCACTGCACCTGATTCTTTACCTCCAGCCCCTGCCAAACCAGATAGATTTTACAGGGTGCCAGACACTCATCACCATCTATACAAGGCCCCACTTGCAGACCCCGAAACTATATCCCAGGGGCCTAAGGCAGTAGCCTCGACCACAGCAAAAAACCCTATTCCCTCTGAAAGGGAATCCAGGTCCTTAGAGAGATGGGGAAAAAAGTCTACACCTCTGCTACTCTCTCAGCTAGAGCTTTAAACTGTCAGTTTCACATGATCCAATACCAAGAGTTTATGCTTGATCAGTTAATTAAAAAGCTGTCCTCTGATGAATCTTTAGATAAGAAATATGTATTAGAAATGGTGAATAACATCCAACAGGTTAGTAACCATTCTTTAAAATGTGGCTATGATGCACTGGAGGCTTCATTTAGATCAGCCATGACTGGCACAGTGATAAGAAGGCATGCATGGTTAAAAGAACAGGTCTTACCGGATCATGTTAAAGCTAAGTTATTGGATGCTCCGATGGATAAGGCCAGTCTATCTGGGGAACCTGCCCAGCAGGTAATGAAGAAAATGGAAGAGAAGGCAAAATCTGTACAAACAGTTAAAGATTTCCTACAGGTTCAGCCCCCAAGGTTTAGCAGGAACTGGCCTACAAAAAATTGGTCCTTTCCTGACTCCACAAGATCACAAAGGGGCAGGAACAGACGCTCTAGGGGCAGAAATCAATCCAGAGGAGGTGCCAGTGGCAAGGCAATAACCGAGGCACAGACTCCACCACTGCCACTGCAACAGGACAATCACAGTGACTTGGCTCTAACTCCGCCTACCAGGGAGCAAATAGCAGCACCATTAGGCGGAAAGTTAGCCTTATTCTCGAAAAATTGGCACTATATCACAAAAGACAAGTGGATTTTGCAAACCATAAACCAAGGCTACCGGTTCCACTTCCACACTTTACCAGTAAAAAGAGGAATGCCAAACCTGCCCCCAAATCAAAAAATAGAAGCCCTGCACCAGATAGCGGAATTAATAAAGATGAGAGCTGTGGAAAGAGTACCAATAACAGAACAGGGCAAAGGATTCTACTCCAGACTCTTCCTAGTACCAAGAAAAGAGAAAAACTGGAGACCTATTCTCGACCTGTCCATCTTAAACACATACATCATTGTCCCAAAATTCAAAATGCTGACCCTACAGCAACTTCTTCCCATGCTGGGCAAGGGGTGTTGGCTGGTAACTCTAGATCTCAAGGAGGCATACCTGCACGTCCCCATTCGACCAAATTGCAGAAGATACCTCAGATTTCTTGCAGGATCAGAGCATTATCAATTCTCAGCATTGCCCTTTGGCTTATCTACTGCGCCCAGAGTATTCACAAAATGCCTGGCATCAGTAATCGCTCACTGCAGAGTACAGGGAATCCAAATTTATCCATACCTGGACGACTGCCTGTTACAAGCGGACAACAAAAGCAAGCTGACAACAGATTTACAAAGGGTCATTTACTTGCTACAAGCCCTGGGATACACAGTCAATTTACAAAAGTCAAGGCTGATACCATCCCAGACAAGAACTTTCTTAGGCGCGGAATTGGACACAGTAAAACAGATGGCATTCCTAACTGCAGAAAAACAAAAAGAACTCCCTCTTTACTTCTTGGCATTAACAAAGCAGAACAAACTAACAGCAAAAAAGTTCTGCAGGCCTTGGGCTTCATGGCATCATGCATAATCTTGGTTCCACATGCCAGACTACATATGAGAAAGTTACAGTGGTACCTAAAGAATTTATGGTCTCAACACAGGCACAGCTTAGAAACAGAAATACCACTAATCCCATGCTTGAAACAGGAGTTCCTATGGTGGGCTCGGGCATGCCAGTCAAACCCAGGCTTACCCTTCCACAACTTTCGAGCAAACCAAACCATCACAACGGACGCCTCAGACCTAGGATGGGGGGCACACATGCTGGACAAATGCGTACAAGGATTGTGGACTCAGGACCAGCTGCACCTGCACATAAACCAAAAAGAAATGCTGGCAGTAAAACTGGCAATCCTAAAATTCAGACCATTCCTCAAAGAAGGCCATTTGATGATAAGGACAGACAACACCACAGTCATGTGGTACATCAACAAACAGGGAGGCACTCATTCTTACCCCCTATGCAGAATGACTTTGGACCTTTGGAACCTGGCTCTCAGCTACAACATCCAGTTACAGGCAATATTTGTACCGGGAAAAGAGAACACCCTAGCAGACATTTTAAGCAGAACCACCTCGGATGCTCACGAATGGATGCTACATCCGGACATCTTCAAGGCCATCACAGAGAAATGGGGAATGCCACAAATAGATCTATTCGCTTCCCCACGAAATCACCAGCTCAAAAAATTCTGCACAAGGACATTCCACCCACTTGCATGGAAGGTGGACTCTCTATCCTTCAGCTGGAAAGGTCTGACAGCATATGCATTTCCACCTCTTCCCTTGATGCACAAGGTACTACTGAAAATCAAGGAGGAACGCCCAAGGATAATTCTGATAGCTCCGAACTGGCCAAGACAACACTGGTACCCATTGCTGAGGACCATGTCTCGGGAGAAAATGTGGTCAATACCCCTGATGCCTCTAATGTTAACTCAGAACAACTACAACATCATACATCCAAACCTAAAAACCTTGCAACTGACTGCCTGGAACATCACATAGCAGTAACTAACCCAGGCCTTTCACAAAGGGTTAAAGACATTATCCTTGAAGCCCACAGACCTTCAACAAGAAGGAACTATGCAGGAAAATGGAAAAGGTTCGTCATTTGGAGTACTGAAAGAGGAAAAGATGTATCGAACATAGATATTGCTAACATTCTGGAGTACTTGGTAGAGCTTCTACATATAGGCCTGTCCTATTCCTCCATCAAGATACATGCATCAGCTATTTCAGCAAAATACAGCTTTGATCCTCCTGTCTTTTCACATCCTCTACTCAGGCAGTTCCTCAGAGGGATCAAGAATGTAAAACCTCCTAGGAAACCACCATTACCAGCATGGGACTTGAATTTTGTACTAGAAAAGTTGACACTCCCTCCGTTTGAACCAGCAGCAACAGCAGATCTACAACACCTGTCATGGAAAACTGCTTTCCTACTGGCTATTACTTCAGCAAGGAGGGTTTCGGAACTACAGGCCTTAATGGCAGTGCAACCCTTCCTAATCTTCCATCAAGATAGGGTGTCCATGAGAACTAATCCTACATTTATGCCTAAGGTGGTATCCAGAGTGTCTTTAAACCAGGCAATCCACCTACCTACCTTCTTTCCCAATCCACAAAACAGAGGTGAAAGAATAATGCATACCTTGGATGTACATAGACAGTTACGCTACTACCTGGACAGAACCAAAGGTAACAGAAAACTGACCAGCTCTTTGTAGCCTATGCAACAGGAAGGGAAGGAAAAGCAATTTCCAAACAGACAATCTCCAAATGGATAGGAAATTGCATAAGATTCTGTTACTCCTACCATGGAAAACCAATTCCACAGGACATAAGACCTCATTCTACAAGGGCTACAGCCACTACCACAGCTTTCTTAAGAGGAGTGGCAACCAAGGACATTATTGAGGCGGCTACTTGGACCTCCGTGCATACATTTGCCAAGCATTATAATTTACCTCTATATTCTAAATCCCGAGCAGGGTTTGCCACTGCTGTACTGCAAGGGATCCTGACTACACCATGATTTTTATTCCTCCTCCCCTAGTTTGGCTATGGTATTCTACCCATTTGTTATGACTGCAGATGCATCCATGAAGGACATAGTACAGTTTTGTACCTACCATAAATGTAGATGTCCGAACTGGACAGCATCTGCAGTCAGGATTACCCTCCCTCCTTCTCCTCTGTGGTACTCCTAGGGTGTTTACCCTCCTAATAGCTAGCTGGGGGGGGGGGGGGAGTCTCTTATGGTGTATTTGTTTGTATATAGGTACATACATGTTTATTTTTTGTGTTTGCCTTCTATTATTTTGGAAACATTGGCATTTATCCAAAATTTAGCTTTCCAAGAGGGCAATTGGCATCTGGGGCAAGAAACACTGAGGAAAATGGCGTCGGCTGATGCCTTTATACCCGAAGACCAGCAGAGATGACGTCGGGTGAAGTGCGACATCAGCAAGCGGACCCAGACTTTGGAATCCGGCCGACCGAAGGGCTGCCTGACGACAGGACAACCCATTTGTTATGACTGCAGATGCTATCCAGTTCGGACATCTACATTTATGGTAGGTACAAAACTGTAATTTCCCTGCCACCCTAACAATGACTACTTGTTTATTTATACTTTCTTTATTATAAAGTATTATACTGTGATTTATGCTAATATAAAGTAGAGGGTTGTAATCAGGTCTCCAATCATAACAATATTATAATGTGTTTGAGACATGGATGCAAAGAAATTCACTTTGACAGCAAAGCTCGAAAAGTGAATCTTAGCATCCATGTAAAGATCACATTATAATAATTGATTAGGATCAGTGAGACCTGATCATGACTCATTGTAGAGCATAGAGTTTTATCTACTCCATATGCTACCATTTACAAAAGAAAAAAGCACATGGTGGCTGTTGTTGCATTGAGAGCGTGTGAATAAAACTGGAAGAAGTCAGAGATAGTTTTTAAATGCAGCTCTAATACTTACAGACTGTGAACAGAATATGAGGCAAGATATTCAGGGACAGTTCAGAGTGAAGGAACGTCCCTTCTATGAGGCCTGATCATAACACTCAAGGGGTGTAATTGTTAAAAATGCTGTTACAGTCTGGTCTTGTGCTACAGAAACATATTACAGTTTTTATCTTTTTTCTGATTTTGGACTGTAATGAAGCTGCTCCATGCACTACATAGCTATTATATATGGTTACTGCCCAGTTCAGATGTGAGCTCTCCGTGGATTTATTCATTTCTGTTGGAGTTTCATTGAGTGAGCAATGTCTGGCTGACCAAACATAGTAGTCAAGGAAATCCATGCATGATCCACTCTCAAACCATACATAGTAAGTAGATTATCTTTAATTTTTTTTAAGAAGTAGAATTAAAAACCTTAGTCAACGTTGACGGGCATAATCATGTGTAATATACCCAGTCTTATTATTTGGATAATTCATACTCCATTTTCCATTTATTTCGAGATAATTTGTTTTGGCATACAGTTTGTATTTATCTATTTATCTTGTTAAATCATTTGTATCTAAAATAGTATGACAAATATAGTTTATTTTCCTAATGTTCTAGGATACTCACCATGACAATAATCAAAAGTTATAATCAATTTATTTTTTTTTTTTTGAATAGGGATAAAGCTCCTTTCCATTTAAGTGGTGTGGTCTCACTGCTGGGTATATAAATTAAGGGAGTATGGACAGCAAAGCCTTCTGCATGGGTGATTTGTGGTGTGTGGCTCCAAGCATACTCTGACCACAAGAACAAAACTGACAGATCGTGATTTTCAGTCAACAATTATACCTTCTGCAGGATGCAGACAACATATAGCAAAATATCACAGATGAATCCAAATAGGAGTTTTCTGATAGAGGAAAAAGATAAACAAATATTTTGCTAGTGAATTTTCATTTATTAGTCATGCTTATAGTAGATTTAAATAAAAATGCATTTAGCTTTTACCAATTTATTTATGTTCTGCTTTAATCTGGTGAATGTCTATCTTTTTTGCTAATGTCAGCTAAAGACATGGGGACTGAATTTCTGTGTGGACGTTTTAAGGACTGACCTTCTTCATTTTGTCATTCATTGCTTTTCCCTTGTTTGAAAGGACTTTTCCTCTTTTTAGCAAGATGCGTGTGACTGAGCATGGGATGTACGTGTGTATGCTTCAGTGTTATTGTGACTTAGAATAAGAGGCAAGTTGGAATTTTTTTTCTTTTCTGGTGAGTTACTGCTGCTATTAGGCTATAAAAGACTTGGGCAACGAATGAAAAACAAAGTACAACATTTAGAGTGTTAAATCTTGTTTATGCTGAATGGGTACTGAGCATATAGTGCAGAGTATGTGAGAGTAAATGCATGACTTATAGTGAGTATGACGCATAACATTTAAATGTTAAGTATGAGTGAAAAACATTTTAATGGTCATGATGCTCAGAGAATTAATATGTATGCTGTACAGAGCAGTTCATTTATTCATTGTGTTCAGGCTTGTTTCTGCAGTGCATGCTTTATGGTTCTGAAGGATGCGATCAGGAGTTATGTGATCCCTGTCATGAGCATGACCGAGGAAATTCTGTAGCGTACTAGGTTATATGCTTTCATGACAATTGATTGATTATATAACATTGCAGTGTGGTATAATTAATCATAATCAAATCAGCCAAAAGTAGAGCTGCAGAGCTTCCACCCCAATATAATTAAGCATAATGAAAACTTTTAATCAGTGCTCTACCC
Source organism: Protopterus annectens (assembly GCF_019279795.1). Classification (NCBI taxonomy): domain Eukaryota; kingdom Metazoa; phylum Chordata; order Ceratodontiformes; family Protopteridae; genus Protopterus; species Protopterus annectens. Next base: position 563,651,701 of record NC_056744.1, on the reverse strand, counting down.
CAGTAAGTAAATAAACAAAGAAGTGAATGAATAAATAAATGAATTACTACATGTTTTTATTACATAAAAGAATGTTCTTGTTGAATGTTCAGGCCAAAAAACTCCCCAGCCTATGTGCGCGTGTGTGTGTGTGTTTACACTTATATAGATATAGATATAGAAAGTAAATCAGAAAGTATAGACCATAAAGAGATCTCATTTACTTATATTTGATTTTGTTTTGGTAGTCATACATTTGGTAAATCTGTCCTACTTATGGCCACCTCTTACTCTGCATTTTAAATGAAAGAACATTCCAGAAACCTCTTACAAGAAACCACAAATGACCAACAAAACTTAATATGAGCAAAAGGAACTTCTATGTTTTCCATACCACTTCCTTTCTTGGAAAAAAAAAAACAGATCACTAACTAGACTGCCATCACAATAACCCATGGTGTGGTGAAAACTTAACTTCCTCCTGGTCAGATTGTTTAGTCACACAGACTTTCCAGTCTGGCAGAAGCTTTTCCGACTGGGAATAAATCCTTTTATAACCCTCTATACCATGGATTATTGCTTAAATGATTAATGTTCCACAGGCATTAAGTTAATTAAGTTTGACATTCCTGACTGACAGCAGGATGGATCACAGACGCTTGTTTCTGAGCGTCATTAAATATGAGAAAATCTTTTCAGCCGAGCAAAAAAATCAGATTTTTGCACTTCATTTTCTGGTGAAGTAATCTACATCCAGTATGTTTAATCATGCTGTTGACTATCAAAATTTCAGTACAACACTTAAATTACAATGAGACTACAGCACTGTGAGGACTTCATACTTCAGGTGCTATTATCCTGAATGGGATAAGACAACTAACACCTTGTGCTATAACTAGTGCTACAGGCATAATTAATACCACAGCATGGTCAGTGTTCTAAGTATTAATGCGTTAAATCACATTGATGGCATTATATCTTAGTCCGATGACGAATTTGTTGGAGACAGGTATAAGACTAATAAAACTGAAGCATGTAAACTATTACTGTTTAAAATAGTTTTGGACACTATATGAAGTAAATAATTAGTAGAAACTGTATTTAGCAAATGCCATTACATTACAGTAAAGCAATGCAAAACCAACCACAAGCCTCATCACTGATAAAGATTTATCTGATTAACAAAAAGAAGTACATAACAATGGAGGCATGTACACAGTTGTGTCTCATGTGAAAATAATTCGCCTGTTTACTTCATTTCTGGAGGCATGCCATAACTGTTGCAGATGTAGCCAGTGATCCAGTGGTATCAATATACATCGTAACAGAGCTGCAGCAAATGAGGACTGTATGTCATTGAAGTGTGACAATAAAGTGAGCGGTGTTTTAGCAAGTGCTGATTATAAGCAAAATTGTTGAAAGCCACTTTCATTATTAATGGAGTTTCCTCCTGTTGTGACCATGTATATATCTATTTGTCTATTTATATTTCTTTGTGGGTGTGTGTGCGTGCGTGCGTGCGTGCGTGCGTGTGTGTGTGTGTGTGTGTGTGTCCATAGTTTGTAGGGGTGTTCCTCCATATGGAAGATGCAGGGGAGACAGGTGACTCACTTCATTGCTTGTTGAAAGTAACTATCAGGGCTCCATTTACAGGGAATTGGAACTTGACTAAATTTGCATTGATCTATCAGTGTGAGTCTAGCTGATGCATAACCCTGTATTGTATTCCAAGAAGGTGATGTAGTTGTACAAGGCTTTCATTCATTAATATATGGACTGAATAACGTAGCTGGTAAATGGCTTGCAGTTTAACAAAGATCTATCTTGATTGGTCAGAATGACAACTTTTGCTACTTTCAAAATGGCAGGAATATCAGTCTTTATTGAAAAACTGCAGGCATGATACTGGTTGAATGATACGATCAGTGCAAAAACTAAATATACCTATGACAGGTTGTATGTGATTTAATAATGGCATGAATTTAGTTCACAGAACCTCATCAGCTTGAATGTAAACCCATACATCACAAGATGGGTTGCAAACTGGCTAAGTGACAGAACCCACAGGGTCAGAGTTGCTGGAGCCATGTCAGACTCAAAGCCTGTCACAAGTGGTGTCCTACAGGGCTCAGTCCTGGGTCCACTCTTGTTCGTCGTCTACTTTTCTGAAGTACAAGCAAACACAGGAGGGTTATGGCTGACAAAGTTTGCAGATGACTGCAAACTGGGCGCCATAGTCGAAAACACTTCTGACACAGATATCCTTCAGAAGGGCCTCACAGAAACGGATAACTGGTGCCAGAGCCATGGCCTAAAGTTAAACGCCAAGAAATGCATAGTCATACCCTTCGGGAAAAACAAGGTTACCCCTAGCTACCATATAGGTGGCAATCCACTGAGCACAGAAGAAGTCATCAGGGACCTGGGGACCCAGGTTGACACTAGCCTTTCGTTTGACACTCATGTTGCTAAAGTAGTCAGGAAAACCTTCTACATTGCCCACCTGATCATGAAGGGATTCACATCTAGATCAAGGGAGGTCATCGTCCCCCTGTACTCATCACTCATTAGACCTATGATTGAGTACAATGCCCCATTCGGAATGTATCTGACCCGACACCTGCAGCAGCTGGAAAGGCCCCAAAAGTTCCTCACCAAGAGGATAAAGGGTCTCAAAAATATGTCTTATGCTGCCCGACTGAAAGAACTCCAGCTCTATTCAGTCTCATACCGCTTGCTCAGAGGTGACCTGTGCCTGACATATAAGGCCATGTCAAACCCAGACTTGATGAATATGCTTCACCTCAAAAAATCTAGATCCCTCAGAACCACAAGGGCGGAAGACTTAAACCTTGACACGGTTATTAATAGGACGTGCTGGAGGGACAGATTCATCACCCAGAGACTCCCTATGCTGTGGAACAAAATCCCGGTACATGTGAGGCAGAGCACCTCGCTGGCCTTGTTCAAGAGGAATCTTGACCAATGGATGGGAGATTACAGATACAGTAGAAACACGCTTAGTTGTTCAGCAAAATCCAAAAAACACATAAAAGTCACCACACGTCAAAATTTAATGAAGCTTTCAGGTCTACACCCTTCCTCAGCATATAAAAAATACATTCATTACTTTTTAATAGAGGAGTAATTCTATCACATGATTAAGCCAGCCATACAACATTTAAAGGAACATAAATAATTAACCTATCCTAAACATTAACTAAAAACTATTTTCATAAACATTATTATAAATACAACGCAGAATTTACATATATAATATAAAATATAAAAATATATATAAAAAATTTTATATATAAAAAAAATATATATGTAAACATATAGGAAATAAACATAGCTACAAACATTCAAAGGTATTGTTTTTGCCTATTTATCAAAATTGGTTTTATGCTAACAGCACTATTAAGACCAGGTGGTTTATCTGCTTGTAAACGAACTATCCATTCATATTCCCTTGTTTGTAGATAGTTATCTAAATCACCTCCACTTGGACCTAGAGTTAACACACAAATAACTCTAAATTTAAAAGTGTGGTCTGGGAACTCCATCACATGCCTATACAGCCCATTTGATTCAACTTTTCTTTTCATTTCAGACTTGTGCTCTATTATTCTATCCTTTAATTTCCTACATGTTTTTCCCACATAAAATACATTACATTGTGTGCACGTTGCTAAATAAACTAATTTTGTCGTGTTACAATCAGCCCTACATTTAAAGGTGAATTCTTCATTTGTTAAGGGATGCTGAAAATATCTTATTGTTTCATATATATCAACGCAACAAGCGCAATTATGACATTTATATGTTCCTATTTTATAGTTTTTAGTTAATGTTTAGGATAGGTCAATTATTTATGTTCCTTTAAATGTTGTATGGCTGGCTTAATCATGTGATAGTATTACTTCTCTATTTAAAAGTAATGAATTAATGTATTTTTTATATGCTGAGGAAGGGTGTAGACCTGAAAGCTTCATTAAATTTTGATGTGTGGTGACTTTCGTGTGTTTTTTGGAGATCGCAGATATACCCCAGGGATTACTTCAGTGTCACTGCTTGACAGAGGCACAGCAAAATAATAGGCATAGTTTTATTCAAACTAAAGGGGTGGTGAAAGCCACATATCTATGGGCTAGGCTTATAAATGCCCTTGGGCAGATAGCCTAGTATGAACCTATGAACCTATGAACCAAACTACTCATGTTGCTGGAGTAACTCATCTTGTTTTTTAACCTGTGTGCTTTGCTGCAGGAAGCAATTGAATTAGACTGGCTATGTGGGCAGTAAGCCCTAAAATCCATGGAGTTTTTAATGCTTGATGGTGCATTTTAAAAACATTTTTTTTCAGTTTTCTTGATCCATATATGTGATGTACATCTTTATCACTGGACTTCTGATGCATAGTTTAATGGTCATCATTTGGATTAATGCAATCCAACATATGATTACTTGTTACTGTTTTTATCTTATATTCCACAATCAACATTTTTTACATCCATGCCATCTTTTGCTAAGAGTTGAAATCTTTTGTCATTATTTTATCTCACTGTACATTCAGCTGTGACTGACAGCATCCATGGCACAGATGTAGCTTGGCAATATTCCAGCAAATTTATATTACCCAGTGTTCACTTTTCTATAGTGGAAGTCATCATGTATGACTCAGGTCAAAAGAGATTTCTGCATAAGTAACATGAGATCTCAGAGACAAAAAGTATGGTGAAATGTTGGCTGTTTGATGCTGTCTAATGGGAAATGAATAAATGAAGTCATAACTTATGCTTAGTGTTTAGCAAAACAATCCCTGGGATTCATGAAGCTCGGCGCAAGGACAGTTTTAGCTTTGCACCGAGCATCCTCCTCAGAGATGGTGCAGCAGCACCATATGAATATTTATGAGGGCACGCTGCTGCACCCTTGACGTGCACAGGAAACATGTGTGAATGCAGGGGGCATGTTTAAGTGCTTTACAAAGGCTTAAACATGCCCCCACAGTTGCACAACCTACATTGCTTACTATTAGAGCCTGCATCTAATAGTAAGCAATATGTCAGTGTCCGTGGATACCGAAATGTATGCAAAGCATACAAGAGTGTCCACGAACACTGAAATAAAATCAAAGGTGCAAGCACAAGCACAAACACATAGTTGAATTTTGAGCCCCTGTCCCTAGAACTATTACATTTAAATTCCCCGTGTCCCTATGTTACTGTTGTAGCTCTTCATTACTGAAAGTGTAAGCAAAGTGCAGCGTGTTTGCGTGTCGCTACCCTTTGCTTAGCATAGCTTACATGTCAAAATCATCCAAATAGAAAAACATATGCGGAATCAATGTTAACGTCAATAGTATAGTGGTCAGAGTATCCGCATCATGAACAGGCATTCCCAGTTCGAGTCCTACTGCAGCACATATCATTTTCCATGTAGAATGTGCATATGAACATATTTTAACATCCTTTTGCTGTATAACCTACATAACATGTAAATGTGAACTGGAGTACTGCATTAAATGTTTACTTAATTTAATTAAAGTGTTAGCGTCATAATGAATAAGGCACTAGTAAGCAAGTTTAAGCATAAATAATCATTATTATACCATGACCCCCCCCCCCAAGACGTGCACGCTGATTGGCCAGAGTGCACATTGTAAATCGAGTTATACAAATGGAAAAAGGTCCGGTCGCCCGGACTTTTTTCCATTAGTATAACTCTACTTTTAAAACACTGTCTCGCTATGTTAAATGGGTTTAACATAGGGAGACAGTTTAAAATAAGCAACGGAGATCTCCGCTGTTATTTTAGCTGTCTCGCTATGCTAAACCCATTTAACATAGCGAGACAGGTTTTAAAAAAAAAAGCAACGGAGAAAGCAAGATCTCCGTTGCTTTTTTTACTGTTTTGTTATGTTAAATGGGTTTAACATAGCGAGACAGTTTTAAAATAAGCAACGGACATCTCCGTTGTTTATTTTAAAGCTGTCTCGCTATGCTAAACCCATTTAACATAGCGAGACAGGTTTTAAAAAAAGCAACGGAGAAAGCAAGATCTCCGTTGCTTTTTTTGTTATGTTAAATGGGTTTAACATGGCGAGACAGTTTTAAAATAAGCAACGGACATCTCCGCTGTTTATTTTAAAGTCTCGCCATGTTAAACCCATTTAACATAGCGAAGAGTAAAAAGCAACGGAGATCTTGCTTTCTCCGTTGCTTTTGCCATTAACTCTGATGTACTGCGCAGTACTGTACATCAGAACTGCCGCGGATGCCAGACATCTGCGGAAGGGCAGTAAACAGGCATTATACTATGCCATTATTTAAGAAAAGTAATAGTTTCTTTTCTTAAATAATGTCATGGTATAATAGCAATAACTCACTTCTGGTGTGGTAATGCTGCATTTACCCACGGTTGGCTTTGTTTGGTCCCTCGGGCTTTGCCCTCGGGACCAAACCACGCCAACCATGGGTAAATCCAGAATTACCCACACCCAGGCATGGGTTATTGCTATAGTAAGCATATATAAGCACCAGTAAGCGTGTTTAAGTGTGTTTGCATGGGGTATGCATTGCCTACACAGATTAAGCAAAGTAGAACCTAAATGAGTGTAAGAAACTGTAACCAGAGTTTGGCATTGCTTAGCTCCACGCAAACCCGCACACGCCCGCTCACAACTGCTTTAAAGTGCCATAATCACTGTGTACCCAATGTCCCGTGTTCTGCCCAGCAGCAAAATAAACAGCCCCTGCAAGAATAGAACTCAGGACCTTGTACATCACAGTCACAGTAGTTAACCACTAAGCCATCATAGCAATACATATAAAGGAGGTATCAGCAAACTAATCCTCACCACAGGAAAATCAAATCAAACATCTAAACTGAATCTATGTACACTGTGATGTTCTATAACCCACCACAGACCATAAATATGTGAATTGGAGTACTGCAGTAAACACAGAGTTGAGGTGTCACCATAATAAAGTTTTGAAGTCCCCAGGACCCCATACAATGTATGTACACATGAATCATGGATACCAGATACATATATAACCTGTAATGAATAATAAATTGGTGCCAAATGGCAAATATAATGCTGGATAACCAATAAGTAATGCTAACCTCATCACAGCCCAACTTAGTAAGTGTAAGCAATGTGTAGAGAAGCCAATACAATCTGCCCACAGATATACCTCTTTAAGCAGTGCCAACCTGAAGTAAGCAGATGTGCCCATAGCTTAGCCTTTTTGAAACAGGTCAATTATGGAAAAGTGCAGGAATCCGGACCTACTTAAACCGAAGAGGCGGTAATGTGGCTCATAACTGGTTGTAGCATCCCTCTGCAGGCAGAATGGCTGGAGTGGGAGAAGGCACTAGCTTTAGCGTGCAGAGCTGGGGCATCCTGGAGTCCAAATTCATGGTATGGCTCCTGGTAAAGCACCATGACAGGAGACTACTGCAGGACCAGTACCAGGGCTTGCAGCACAAAACGGAGGCCTGGGACAGTCTTGGCCGTGACCTCACTAGTGCCACAGGTATCCGCCAGACTGGTGAGCAGGCCAGGCACCACCATGCAGACCTGAAGCGGTGGAGGGGGGGTTCTGGAACAGGGGATCCAGGAAGCAAGGCAGATGCAGAATACCCCAGAACTGAGTAAGTACTCCTTCCACTAAGTAGTTAATAATTGCCTAGCTTGTGTATACTATGGATAGGTATGGCTAAATATCACTGTATTTCTTGGACAGCTGCAGATGAGCATGCTGCGAACCAGCAAGCCTATTATGCTAGGCTGCAAAGGATGTGTTGCGAGGTAGGTTAGTAAATAGCCTGCATGTACTGTCATAACAAATAAATGTAAGAGCCTCAGAAAGTGTTGTACTAATATACAAAATTGTGTAATATGTTGCGAATAAAGGTATAACCACTGCATTGCTTGTTTACTCTGCAGTCATATGTTGTTGTACTGTTACAGTTATTAAATAGTACCATTATAGTAAGCAGTGTTACCCACACTGTGGTATGCAGATAAAATATGTATGAAGTTCTGTACAACAATGTTGGAAGTGCAAACAGGTCAGTCATATTAGACAGAAAACATTGCAAAGGTTCACAACAATTGCCTGATAGCATAGTGTACAGTGATCTTAACTGTAATGCTTTTGTCACACACAGCAGGGCTTTGAATCCCAGGAGCGCTAGTAAGTTGTATGCATAATCATTTCACATAACTGTATAGAGTTTGTTAGAATGTTCAGAGAGAAAGCTGTATGCATATTAACACTTAACTGTACAGGTTTTGCAAGTATGCTCAAATAGAGAGTGGTACGCATATTCATACCCCTCAACTGTTCCAATCTGCCCAGTATGTCCAGATAAATGGCCCACATCATCTGCCTTTTGCCCTGCTCCCCTGAAAAATTAGTGTGACGATCCAAGAAATGTAGGCAGTTGTTAATGACATATAACTGATAGTCAGACTTGTACATAGTCAGAGAATGTACATGCAAACAAACCTGTCATCCCAGCATCTCACCCAAAGTGTATGAGAGCAATCTCAAAACATGTTGCATTAACACCTGCATCTTGTCAAGCCTGTGCGTAAGACAGGACCCATACATACTAATCTACAAACATACCATTGTACAATAAAAGGCCATTGGGTAGTGTAATAATACATGTAAGGGACAGACCACTGTAGTGACTAAGAATGTTTTGAAAACTACAAGGATTTATTAGTTGTTAAGTGAACTCTCTCTCTCTTTCACCCCTACCATATGTGCAAAAATAACTGATTTACACAACTCATTTGGTATGTCTACACTCCTAACCTTTGTTGGGTCATATGTCCTATTGGTTTATAAATATTCACATCTGTTTCTATGCATTTGCCATGTTAAAATACTCCCATGTTGGTGGCCTGTTGCCATCAATGAAACCTGCATGTTGTTGTAATGGCCACGGTTGTCCCATATATGCATGTGCTATGGCTGCTCTGCAACTATTTTATATCTGGTGCCCTGGGTAATGGGAATACCTATGCATGCTGTTATAACTAATCCTGAATGCTGTTGATTATTACTAACCCATATCTGCCTTAAACATGCTACAACATAGCTCGTATGGGTGGGCCGGTCCCAGTGGACTCACCTGTCCCACCTCAGCTGACCAAGGCACCAGGCACCAGCACATCTGGGGCCCAGCCTGGGACCTCCTCATTCATTAACCCTGCACTCCCTTCGGGTGGAACCTCCGCAGGGCATGGGGCTCACCCCCCCGGAGCAGGAGCAGACAGGAACCTGTCACCCGTGGTACGGTCTGGGCCGTGGTGCATAGGAAGCTTGACAGGGAGATTAAAGACCACCTACGCCAGCTT
>NC_056744.1:563572340-563637340 GCF_019279795.1 Protopterus annectens | reverse complement strand
ATATATAATAACATATAATATACACTATTTTAAATAATACATATATTATATTACATATATAATATTATACATACAACAAATAAAATATAAAATATATATATTTTTATAAAAATATAATATAATAATATAATAATAAATAAAAATATATAACAACCAAAACAAATTAAAAAAAACAAATAATAAATTAATATTAAATAAAAATAAAAACTTAAAACCCTTAATTTTATAAAATATAATTTTTAATAAATAAATTTAAAATATATTATATAAACCATATTTAAAATTATAATAATTAAAAATAATAATAAAAATAAATTAAAACATATAAAACAAACCCAAAAAACACACTAATAACAATAAACAAACTTATTATTATATCCACACACAACACAACAACAAAACCAAAACCAAACACTAAACCCTGTAAATATAATTTTTAATATAATATAATACAAAACAATATATAAAATATATAATATAATATAAACATAAAAATAAAAATATTTAAAAAATAAAATATAAAACATTTAAAAATATCAATTATTAACAATATTAAAAACAATAAATATTTTTTATATAAATAATTCATATTTATATATATACATAATAAAAAAAAAAAAAATATATAATATAATATATTTAAATTTAATACATATTTTAAAATAAAAATATATTATTAAAAAATATAATACACACACACAACAACATATAAAAATATATACACACACCACACAAATATAAAATATAAAAATAAAAATAAAATAAAAAATTTTAATATATATTTTAAACAACACACCCAAAAAATATTAAAAATTAAAAAAACACATATAATATATAAATATAATATATATAAAAATTAAAACAAACACCAAAATATAATAAACACTATAAAAATATATATAAATAAATAAAAAATTAAAACACCCCACCAAATGGGGTAAAATTTTAATATATGGTATTACACCCCCCAACCCCCAAAAACCCACAAACCTTACACACTATGGTGTTTTTATAATTTTATTATAAAAATGTATCAAAACAACCAACACACAAACACACATAAAATAAAAATTAATAAATTTAACATAAATACATATTTCAACACACACCCCCAATTAATATAAAATATATTAAAAATAAATTTATTTTTATTAATATACCCCCACAACATTTAACATTATATATATTTTATAATATTATAATATTTATTTAAAAATATTAATTATAATATTTACAAAACAACACACACAACACAAACCCTATAAATTTTTATAATATAATTTACCCTTTTAAAATTTTGGGTTCCCCCAAAATATTTATAATATAAAAAATAATTAATTATTACAACCAACCCACATACCTTTCATTAAATAATATTTAAAATTTTTTTTCCCCAAACACAAAACCCCACCAATAAATATTTATATAATAATAATATATTAACATTTCAAAACAACCCAAAAAACATTTAAAAAATTATAAAAATACACACACACAACACACATTTTTTTTTTTATTTTTAATAAAAATTAAAATTAAGCTGGCCCAAACAAAAATTATTTTACATATAAATAACAACCCAAAATTTTATATTTGGAAATGGTTTCCAACAACCAAAGGGAAAACCACAGGCCACATGGTAAACTAGGGTAACATTAAAAAGTATATGGACATTGAAAAACCCTTCCTCATAATTTTGCCCCCTCCCCCAAAGAATGGGAAAACGGGCCTTTCAAGTTTGGGAGGGGTTGGGGGGTAAAAAAAACATGTTTGTGTAAATACCCCAAAAATTAAAACCCCCAAAACAGTACCATACAGTGCAGCATTAACAACCCTAGGAAGGGGAGCCCCAGAACAATTTTAAAAACATCTGAACAGGGTAAAGGGAATATTTAAAAATCCCCCTGCCAAAAATTCCCCCATCAACACAGGACCTCAAACGGGGGCAAACATTACAATTGGGGGCCAGGGTTAATTCATTGTAAAATTTACCCCTTATTACATGACCCTGGGAGCAAGGGTTCGGGGTATATTTAAAATGCCTTTTCTTTAGTTATGCCTTTTATGGTGTAAAGCACATACAAAACCCCCAAACACACATCCCCGACAAAGGGGGTTTTCGAGGGGGTGTTGGACCCGCCCCATAACAAAGGGAGGTTTTGGGTTCCTTTTGGATAACCCATACAAATTTCCCTTGTAATGGGTTTTGTTTTCCCCCAAAATTTTTCCTATGGGGATATTTTGGGGTAACTGTCACGGGCCTTACCATCTACAGGGGGCTGGGAAATTCACACCCCCCCTGCATTACAAAAATGACATGTGGAACTGAAAACCGGGGCCCCGGGCCCCGTTTGCCCGATTACCCCCCAGATGGGGGTTCCCTTCAAACTGGAATGCATCAGGTTTTTTGCCCCCATTTTAACAACAGGGATTCCCAGACCACTGTTAAACCCCATTTCCAAATGGAGTATTTTGGAGCACTTAACACCGGGGGTCAGGTCCCCGGGGGCAATCCCTTCCCGTTTTTTGGCCTTTTACAGGATGGGAGGGTAAATCCCAACCCCCTCTAATGCTTTTTTGGGCCCAAACAACAACTATTCCCGTTCCAGGAGTGTGGGCCCAAACCCCCATTTTATGTTCCTGGGGAAAATTTTTGGTTTTTGTTTCCATGCCAAAATTGGTATGGGAAAGGTTTACCCCAGCCTTTTTCCCGCAATTTTACTGGGACCCCGAAATTCATTAGGGCCACCATAAAGCATAACAAATACACATTGGCCCATAAAGGGGTTCCCCCACACCCCCCCAAAGGGAAAAAAAAACCCCAAAAAACCCCAAACAACAAACAAAGGGTGGGGAGTAAAACCCATTTTGTTAACACCCACCCGCACAGGGGATTAAACCCAAACAATTTTGGAGTCTTCCCCCGGGTGCATTTAAAAAAATGCACCCCAGGTTTCCCTTGGGTGTTTTTTTGTATTGAGGGGACACCAAAAGGGATTGGTAAAGAATTGGAAAACAAACCCCTTTTAGAACCCCGGGGGGAGATGGAAAACCCCCACCAGGGTTCCAAAATTCACACTTACCAAGGTATCCAGGGTTTTTTTTTTTTTTTTTTTTTTTTTTTATTTTTTTTTTTTTTTTTTTTTTTTTTTTTTTTTTTTTTTTTTTTTTTTTTTTTTTTTTTTTTTTTACAAGGGATGGGGGGTACAGGAGATTTACCTGAAGGGGTTGGGCCCCCAACCCCTTTTTCCCAAAAAGGGGTTTTATTTTTCCCTTTTGGGTTTGGTTTTACCCCCCTTTAGCCCCGCCCCTTGGGCCCCAAAGTTAAAGGTATGTTGGGGTTGGTGGTCATCCATGCCAGCAGGCTATACAAGGGTAGGTTATGGGTATACCTTGGCATCAGGCCACATGACAATGGTCTGCATTGTGGGCCAGGCCTGTAGTTTCTGCATTTGCCCACACAGGTGGGTATTGCATCCCCCATCCAGTCGCCTGGGTGACTATTGTGTGTGGCCAATGCTGTACATCACTTGCCATGTATGTGTTCCTTAGTTCATGACATGGATGGTGTCTGGGATGTGCACACCTCCCACATGCTTGTGCAGTGACATGTGGAACTGCACCTGGGGTGTCTGGCCCATGTTGTGAACACAGACTATCATCAGATGTGCCAGGCTTGGCTACCTGTGGCAAGGACTGGTAATGGTCATCAGGTTTACCCTGCACCTACTTTGATAGCATGCTAACAGCATTCCCTGATGCGACTGTCATCTGTCCATACAGGACATGGTGTCACACATGGTATGTCAGTTGTGAGTCACATGTGAAGGCACCAAAGGTGGTGCAGATGTCCACTGGGGAACAAGGTGGAGGTGCACTGTCTGCATGTATGTGCATATTGGACAGATGGGCAGGGTGACATGACCTCTGTAGCCCACTGCTATCACTGCGTATTTCCTTTCAGTGGCCAATATGCAGGGTACTACCCACATATTGGCTGTTGCCTAGGCATGTGTGTGCATATGACACATGGGTTGAGTGTGTGCTCTGGGTAATAGTAGGGTTGCTAACTGATTGGCTGGCCTTGATGCCATATGTATGGGTATGGATTTGCACCCCAGCCTCTCAGCTAATTTACATCTGTTATCCCTGTATGGTGACATTAGGGCCACCATAAAAGTCATAAGCAAAACTCCCTACACATTGGCCATAGGTGTCACACACTCACACCCACCTCTACACAGGATACGAGTTACACACACACACACACACACACACACACAAACACACACGTCATGCCTGGGAGTAGAATCCCCCTATTTAACTAGTATATTACACTACAGCACTATGTAGTTATAGTACGCGCCATAGACATTACTGGAGTACTTCTTCCCCAAAGGTGCATTTCACAATGAATGACATCAGCAGGACTACCAAATAAGGGTGTTTTATCTGTATTGCAGGTGACTAGCCTACAGTGCATTGCTCCCTACAAAGACATTGAAACACACACACAAAACATCTAGAACTCCCATGGGTGGAGATGGAACCCTACCATGGTTCTAAATCACACTACAGTATGCAGTTACAGGATGCGTTACAGAGATTACTGAGCTGCAACCTTCCCAGAGGTTTATTTCTAGGTGGGTGACATCAGCAGCCTTGCCAAAGTTAAGTATGTGATTTGTATGGAGTGTGAGTAGCCTAAAAAGGCATTGTTCTCTACTCAGTCAGACAAACACACAGATTCACACACAAGCACATACACACAGTTGCAAGGTCTGGGGTTAGAACACCTAACTACTTTATCACACTACAGGAGTACGCAGTTACAGGACACGCTATGGAGATTACTGGGCTATAATTTTCCCAGAGGTGTATTTCTAGGTGAATGACATCAGCAGCCTTGCCAAAGCTGGGTATGTGAATTGTCCGGAGTGTGAGTAGCCTAAAAAGCATTTCCCTACTCAGTCAGACACACACACACACACACACACACACACACACACACACACACACACACACACACACACACACTTTCCAAGTCTGGGGTTAGAACACCTACCTAGTTACTTTATCACACTACAGGAGTACACAGTTATAGGATGCGCTACGGAGATTACTGGGATATGATTTTCCCAGATGTGTATTTCTAGGTGAGAACATCAGCAGCCTTGCCAAAGTTGGGTATGTGAATTTTCCGGAGTGTGAGTAGCCTAAAAAGCATTTCCCTACTCAGGCACACACACTCAGATTCAGACACAAACACACACAGTTTCCAAGCCTGGGGTTAGAGCACCTACCTACTTCATCACACCACAGGGGTATGCAGTTATAGGACACGCTACAGGGATTACTAGGCTATGATTTTCCCAGAGGTGTATTTCTAGGTGAGTGACATCACCAGCCTTGCCAATGTTGAGTATATAAATTGTACAGAGTGTTAGTAGCCAACTAAGCATTTCTCTCTACACAGTCAGAGACAGATGGACAGACACACAAACACACTCACACATTTGGCAAGTCTGGGATTAGCATTACTACCTAAGTAGTTTATCACTACAGACTTGCGCAGTTATGAGACGCACCATGGAGATTACTGATCTACAACTCTCCCAGAGGTGTATTTCACATTGGATGACCTCAGCAGGCATGTCATAATACTGATATGGGGAGGGCAGTGTGTGCATGGCCCATATCCCATTCATGTAGGGGTTGACATGCCACATGCAGGCACACAGGGTCATATGTCACGGGTACATGTATACAGCTACTAGATGACCACTTCCTTGTACAGTCATGTTGCACAGCTGACACGTGCACCACAATAGTCTGTCATGCTGACAGATACTAGTGGCTAGTATCTGCAGTGAGTGACATCTGCAGCTCATGTGTTTGGGGCCCTTTGGCTGTGGGCTAGGTGGTACAGGCCCAGATGGCTCCTTGTCATGGTCACCCTCTTCCACACATCTATGTCCATCTACCTTTGGCTTATTATAGTGTGTTGTCCTTACATATATCTCTGCATTCCTATCCACTGTGTGTGCAAGGCAGGAGCAGGTGCATACTGACTTGTGCCCGCACTAAGAACTGCGACTGCCAGATTTGTCAGGTCCACTGTTTGCAGACATGGCCTTCATATGTTTAAGTGTGTGAGCATGCCCAGTATGATCTTTCAGTATGTTGTTGACTGACATTGCTTTCATTCCTTTAAGTGTGTGAGCATGACCAGTATGGCCATCTGTATTGCATGTGTGGATCAAGTCCAGGTAGTTTGTGTTGCAGTGCTGACCTTTGTGTTGTACACTGACAGGTAGAGTGCTGTGTCTACAGGGTATCCATCAGTCATTTGGCATTGACTATTAATACATTTCTGCATGGTGGGGGGGCACCTGACTGATTCTACATTTCTAGACAGGAGTGGGGGGGGCACATCTGACTCTTACTATAAGTGTACGTAGAATGGGGGGCACACCGGACAGTTGTACACATTTGCTACGACTGTACTGATATGTCGGGTACTCCATTTCAGTCTGTAGTCATACCTATCGTGCTGGCTAGAGGCATACCGGTGTACTACAGATCCTATCTTTAATCACCTACATATTGGTTTCTGACTTCCCAGCCTTCACATCTTACATCCGCATTCCTTGCCTGCTGTAGTCCATCTGTGTAGGCCTGGGGGTGGGGTTACCCATAGGACTCATTCAGAGGCCATTGTACAGCATTTATTTGTATTTGTCTACACCTATCCTGCTGGCTGTGACTGTTGTTGGGTATGCGACCCCCCACCCCCCACCAACTGGCATGTGTGAGTCACTTACCTTGTGGGTGTCCCAGTATTGAGGGTGGTGCTGCAGGGCTGCCTATGTCGGATGCACATAGTACACTCCCTATATATGGTTAAGCACAGGTAGCGTCATGTTTGGCATCCCTTTTACTTTATGTGCCAGTCGAAGAGAGGTGTCATTCCCTGGGTCCCTACTGTGTCAGTGCATTTGCTATGTGTTGCCTCTTTGCCAAAGCCAGGGCATACTGGGCATGCCTCCTTCTGCCTACTGGGGCAGGCTCAGGTTGTTCCTTCTCCGAGTCACTCTGTGCCTGTGCAGGCCTTGGCAATGGTGGGGGGCTGTGTGGCCCTGCCCCATGCTGTTACTGCTGCAGCTGTTTCCACAGGATCATATTGTGTAGCATGGCATATACTATGAAGATGTGGGCACATGTGGCTGGAGAGTACTGCAAGGCTCCAGGAGGAGAAGGGAATTACTTGCATTACACCACCAGTCTCACATAGACCTATGAAACCAGCACCAGCAAAAAACACAAATACACGAAAACATACTCAGAAGCTCTAAATAAAAATCTGAAAAAGCAACAGAGACCTCCAAAACAGACATCCAAGCAACCTCCACCCCCGACACAAACCATGAAACACATACTTCACAAAACCAGTGTGCCACATAATCACAGCCCTTAAGGCAAAATAACATACCCAACACACTAGTAATAGGTGACTCTAGTCAGGCACACTGACGTCCCACTCACTAGGCTGAACAAGGATAAGGTTACTGTTATCTGCCTGTCAGGTGCCTGGATCCGCTACATAACACAAGCACTCAGGTCACTCCAGAACAAGTACAAATATGACTCTGCCATTGTCCATGTTGGTGTGAATGACCTGAGCCATACCTCCATGAACTACATGAAAAGAGACATGGAGGAGCTCTCTGATCACGTAGCCCAGGCCGGTATGACCCTGACCCTGAGTGGCATCCTGCCCTCACCAAGAATTATACCACGGTATAGAGAAAAAATTATCAATTTCAACAATTGGCTAAGCTTCTGGCGTCATTCAAAGGGGAACCAGTGTCTCTCAGCCTGGGATGACATGTTCGACAAGCCACGCTGCTTCGCTAGAGACAGCTTGCACCTGTCACCCTTAGGCTTTCGAATACTGGCCAAGGCTCTTGCCACACCCATAGTGCCTTTTTTAGGCAAGGCTCAAAAGACAAACCTACCACCGCAAATAGCACAAGTAACAAAAAACTGAGGGTAATGCTACTCAATGCCAGAAGTCTAAACCTCAAAATGCACGCACTCAAGGCACTCCTCAGTATGGAGAAAATTAATATATGTGCAGTAACAGAAACCTGGTTTAAGGCTCCAGAAAGCACTCCAGCTCTACCAGGCTACAACTCATACTGGACCAAAATAAAAAAGGCGGGGGAGTATCCATATTCATCAAGCATACCCACACTTCCAGGTTAGTGGCACAGCACAATGCTTCAGAGATCATCCACGTGCAACTAACAACGGGCAAAACTGCTACTCAAATTATAGCTTGCTACAGATCACCCACCATGTCCCAGGACCCCAACTTCACATTCCTGGAAACACTGGGAAACATAATGGTCCTATAAAACACCCTGATATTGGGTGATTTCAATTACCCAAACATTAACTGGGAGAACTACTCAAGTACAAACTCCCTTGCCCAACATTTCCTAGAATTTATAAACTCAAATGCCATGGATCAACTGGTCAACACCCCCAATAGAGGTGACAACATATTGGACCTGGTCATCACCAACATGGACCACCGGTGTTCCACACCAGAGGTCAACCCCTTGCTGGTTAGATCTGACCATAAACTAATTACTCTGGATATCCACATTCCGCCACCACCCCCGGTCAAAGAAACCTTGTGAAAAACTTTTCAAAAGCAAACTTCACGTTACTTAAGACCAAGGTGGGAAGTTTCAAAGCCCCCATGCTAAAGGATAACGCTGTCCAAGCTGCAAAATCCTTTACTAATGCACTCTACAGGCACCTACAAGAATGTATGGATCGTGCTATCCCAAACAAAACCAAGACTCACTCCTCCAAGAAAAGGAAACCAGTCTAGTGGACCACTGCAATAAAAAGCTATACAATAGGAGGAAACTAGTACAGAAAAGAGTAAAATCCCAAGAAGGGAAGACATCCCTGATAAGTATCAGCAAGAAGCTACGTTCCCTCATAAAATCATCCAAGGCTAGCTTTGAAAGAAAAATTGCCATGGACTCCAAAGATAACCACAAGGCGTTCTTTAGCTATGTCAAGAATTTAAGTGGCAATTCTCAGATCTGCTCGAGGTTAGTGCAGAATAGCACAAAATACACGGAATCGACCGATATAGCCAACATCCTGGCAGACAGGTTCAGTGCAAACTTCATGCCCTCTCACCCCAAAAAGGGCCCATAACTATACCAAAAGAATGTAGTACCCCTGAAATCACACTCAGGTTAAAACAGCCCTCTCCAAAGCCAAAAACACAGCATCAATGGGATTGGATGGTATCCGAGGCTGCGTCCTACACGAGCTCAAAGATGAACCCCCTCACCTAAACACACTGTTTAAACTCAGCCTCTCCACAGGCTATGTGCCCATAGAGTGGAGCACAGCAATGGTTATTCCACTCCACAAAGGTGGAGCCACAACGGACCCCCAGAAACTATCGCCCATTAAGCCTGACTAGCTTGGTCTGCAAAGCTATAGAACGCATCATCATTGATCGCATTAACAGAGACATTGGAAACCTCCAAACAATGGACCCTACCCAGTTTGCTTTGTTAAGGGCAGATCATGCCTCCTAAACCTGGTGGACTTTTTGAAACAGTTAACCAAGGCTATAGATGAGGGAAAGGTGGTCTACACAGCTTATCTAGACCTCGCAAAGGTCTTGGATACAAATCCCCACTCAGGTATTATAGACAAGCTCACCAGCCTGAACATAAACCCCTATGTCACGAGATGAGTTGCCAATTGGCTCATGGACAGAACCCACATAAGAGTTGTGGGAGCTAGGTCTGACTCTAAATCGGTTACAAGTGACATTCCCCAGGGCTCAGTGCTAGGACCCCCTCCTGTTCGGCATATACTTTCTCAGAGGTACAGACAAATACAGGAGGACTATGGCTGACCAATTTCACAGATGACTGCAAACTAGGGGCTATAATTGACTCTCTGGCTGACACAGACATCCTCCAAAACGGTCTCACTGAGACAGATACCTGGTGTCAAAACCATGGCCTCAAGCTAAATGCCAAAAAGTGCATAGTCATTCCCTTTGGAAAAAACAAAGTACCCACAAACTACCACATAGGTGGTAGCCCCCTAAATACAGAAGGCATAATAAGGGATCTGGGGACCCAAGTAGATAGTAACCTCTCCTTTGATAATCACACTGCCAAAGTGGTTAGAAAATTCTTCTATGTGGCCCACCTAATCACAAAAGGGTTTGCATCCAGATCGAAAGAGGTCATTGGGCCCCTCTACACATAACTCATCAGACCCATCATAGAGTACAATGCCCCATTTGGGATGTACCTTACAAGACACCTGCAACAACTGGAAAGACCACAGAAGTACCTCACCAAGAGGATCACTGGCTTCAAGCAGATGCCCTATGCAGCTCAACTGAAGAAACTCCAGCTGTACTCGGTTGCATACCATCTACTCAGAGGTGATCTCTGCCTGACATACAAGGCCATGTCCAACCCAGAATTGATGGACATGCTCCACCTAAAGAAAACCATATCCCCTCGAGCCACACGCTCCAGGGATCTAAACCTCACCACAACAATAAATAGGACATGCTGGAGGGATAGATTCCTATCCCAGCAACTTCCCATGCTCTGGAACAAGATTCCAATCTACATTAGGCAGAGCTCCTTGCTAACCCTCTTCAAGAGAAACCTTGACGAGTGGATAGGAAACAAAGTTTACCCCAGGGATCACTTCAATGGCTCTGCTGGACAGAGGCACAGGGAACTAATCTAAGGGGGTGGTGAAAGCCAACACATTCCAGCTAGGCTTATAAATGCCTTCGGGCAGATAGCCTAGTACCTACCTATGAACCTATATGTCCAAGCAATGGAACCATGATTTAAGCATCCCAAACACACACTCTATCATGATTCTGGTTTGTGCGTGTGCCTCATTATGGGGTTCCTGCATGGGTGTGTGTGCATTTCTGATGGGTGTCATCATCCATGGTTCCAGTGCATAGCCGGCATCTCCCACCAGGTGGCCATATGGGATGTCCCCCCTGGAAAATACCTGATACAGCTCTGAGGCATGCCAGATGTGGGAGTTGTGATAGCTTCCAGGGCTGCCTGCACACACATCCATGATTGCACATGACCTGGCAGTTGGAGGGGTATCCCTTGCGGTTTATGTAGCACGTACCCTACTCACCGGGTGGTGACTTGATGTGCATGTGGGTGCAGTCTATTGCACCCAGTACCTCCGGGTATTCTGCCACACTGTGGAACAGACGCATATTGCTGGCCAACTCCTCCTGCGTTCGGGGGAAATATATGTGCTCATTGGCATGTGGTAACATGGCATCCAGGAACTGGTGGAGTACCCTGGATGCTGATGCCTGTGAGATCCCCATGATATCCCCAGTTGGCCTTTGAAAGGTACCTGTGTCTAGTATTCTCAAGCCTACGCATACCTTCATATGTATCCACTGGGATGGGTTCCCCTCTGTTTGTTCTGGCTCTGAGGTGTGGCCGGCACAACTCCACAAGTTGCTGTAGGGTGTCCGTGTCCACCCTGTAATGCTCTACTATCTCCAGATCATGTAGCCCCTGGTAGATTACCCTGGGTCTGAACATTCTTCTCCTCCTCTGGTGCCTGAGGTGGTTGTCAGCATCATCCTCCACACCACCATCAGTCTCTAACACATGCTGGTGGATCAAAGCTATGGCAGCCCCTAACATGTACATATTAAAACTCCCCCATATGTATACACCAATGGTGCAGAGTGTATGGGAATACACAAGTGTGTGTGAGGTGCTTTCACACTTTATACTATTGTGCTATAGATTCTGCTGATGTCATTGGCTGTGTATGAGCAATTCCAGCTGCAAGGTATCTTAATTATGGGTTTTACAGTGAGTACTGCAAGTGTGGGGCCTGTAGTGTGGAGTTATGCTTGCCTGTCTTGATTAATCTGTTGCCCTTTAATTCCCTTTTAAACCTGGATCCCCTCCCATTGTCAGGCTTGCATCCACCTGCCAACTTTCTTGTTTTGTACTTTCCCTACCCAGTCATTTATTTATTTTTATTTATTTAACATTTGTTAACCGGGAAAGTCCGACTTGGAACAAAGCCAATATCAACTCTCACTCGCCCACAAACTAGTAAACCATCCACTAAATGTCCCATCCCTCCAGAATCTACTCCAACCCTATCGCACCACCAGACCACTAAGATCCAGCAGCAAAAATCACTTGCAGATCACTAAAGCCAATAACTCTGCTGGTGAAGCACTATTCTCTTGCGGCATAGCCAAATTATGGAACTCACTCCCACCCACAGTTACCTCCATACCATCATGCACCCGCTTCAAAACTTTACTAAAAGCACAACTAAAAACATGCTGGCTATGCCCTTGCAACTCCCACTCTAATATCATCCACGCCATCCAACCACTACCTTTCTTTCCACTCCACTAACTACCTTGATTATAGCAAGCTCAGATGCTCATAAGCCAGTACTTATTATACAGCACAAACTTCTTCTTCTTGTAACATTTGTTAATGTCTGGTATGCACTTCACAGATAAAGATTCTAGTTGTCTACTGATGTACTATGTTCTTCATCTGTAAATATGTTGTAAGTAATTGCTATATAAATTGTTAATCACTATGTAATCCAATGTAAATACTGTCTGTTTATTTCAACTGTGGAGCTTTTCTCCCCGGGCCTTCGCTGAAAATGGACCTACGTCCAGTCGGACACTCCCGGTCAACAAATTTAAATAAATAAATAAATAACTAAGATATTCTACATTTCTCTGTGACTCTCCCATCTATCTCATACTGTCTACAAAAGAGAGAAAAACATATTCCAGTGATGAAATATTCATAACCAAAACCCAAATATTCAGAAGATCTTTTATTTATAATGTTAGGATAGTTAATATTAAGTGTGTGCTTAGTCATTATAAATAGATGTACAACAGATATCTTTACAAAACACAAGTTCATGAAGAAATATATTACATTTTATAATGATGATGTACCTGTAATGGCTCATTGTCCACAAGCTCATGAGTCTTCATCAGTGGATGTGATGAGGGGTACTCCCATTTAAGGGAGTTCTATGTCTTCTGCTCATCAGATCCATCAGCAGATATGCTGAGGACAAGATGATGGAGTCTGCTGGTAGCGACTGCTCAGGTAAGAGGTCATGGGTCACATGAAGGACTTGTCAGCTGTACAGCAACTGTTTAGTCACATGTGCAGTGCCAGATTATTTAATTTTAGCTTCCTGATTTGTTTTTGCTTTAAATAATAAAACAAAATGTATCATGAGTTGCACTGGGTGGCGGCTGGGGGGAGGAGGTTGTCAGATACTGCATTGGACAGGTAAAACAATATATTTTAAAGAAAAATAAATTATAAAATGTTAAACAAGCAAACAAGTAATTTAAGTCATTTTCTGGTGTTCATGAGTCATGCTTAGTTTATTTATTAGATAAAATAAATAAATAAATAAATAAATATTAAAAAATGATAAATAAGAGAAATTCCTGCAGTTTAAAAGTTGTTAGGGTCTGGGGGTTGGCATAATAGTTAAGCTGTCTACCTCACACACCCGTAATGGTGGGTTGACTCTCATTTTTTCAAAAATATATGAAAAAGGGGAATAACTGTTTATAATATGTGGTACAGAGGAATCTGTATATAAATAAATGCCTGCTAATAGCACTGTTAAAATAATAATAAAATAAGCATTTATAATCAATGGTCTCTAAGCTTGAGTAGTGTTAGGAGTTTTACCTCCCTGGACTGGTGAAGGGATTTTAGTTTCTTCTGAATGATGCTTCTTAGCTGTCATACAAGGGTGGTACACTTAACATATTGTGCAAAGACATATGTTAAGACTGTTGGAATCCAGAACACGTTTTCCACATATGGTCTCATCCTTTATATTAGTGAGACTTTTTAGCTCTGTACATTATGCAGTTTAAAGATGCATTTGGGTAATATTGGTTTATATTGCGTGTGGGTGTCTGAGTGGTGTTTGGGCATAGAATACTACTATGTTTGCATTAACATTTTAGAGATAAATTCCAGTTGCAAGTTGGTTGATTACCTGGGAGCAGCTGCTGTATGGTGGGTTGTGTGGAAAATGTTTGGGTTAATATGGGGAACGCTTTGAAGCTTACCTAAGGGGTATTCAGTCAAAGTTTGGGTATTATGCTCCTAGCTTTAGTTGAGTGTAAGTTCATTAAGGGAAGAGGTTCTGGTTCGGCTCATCAGTTTGGGTTAGTCTAATTTAAGTATGCTTAGCTTGGTAAGTAATAAGCCTAGCAGCCAGCACAAATGATGGTTGATGTTCTTTTATGTAGCAGACCAGGTAAGTGGCAAAAGGGTATTATAAAGAAACTTTGCTGCCTCTTCAGCTCCAGGTTCCAGAGAGAGGGTAGGTAATGACACTGGCTAGGTTATTCAACCATCCTTACCTAACTTGCATATGGGGTTCCAGTGAGGGAGGTCCTACTTCATCTGGATGATTGTAGTCCCCAATTCTTGTTTCCCATGGCTACGCTCAGCTTTTCAGGTTCCAATTCCCCAGGCTTTCACATCATGGCTCATGTTGTCAATAAGGTCAAAGACAACATTGTCAAAAGGGACTTTGTAGATATCTTTGACCAAGTGGACAATGAGGAAATTAAGTGTATCCTGGATGCCAACAACACATCTAAAAAGGACTTGATGGCAGCCTTAGGGGCCATTGGGAAGAAGGCATCAGCCAGGACACTGGTCAGGAACTCGGATAGTTGGTCACTGGGTTCAGTTGCATTTATGGAGGTGATCATCGAGAAGGCCCTGAGTCAAGCCTTTCCTTTATTAGCTTATTTTGTGGCTATAACAGAAGCCCATCATGTGAAAGGGAGATGAAGTTGCTGAATTGTAATCAATGTTTTAGGAAGCTCAAAGCTCTTGATAAGTCCATCAGGTGGGAGTTGAGGCATCCTGACATATGGCTCATTGCCATGATGGACAAGCAAGCAGTTGCTGGAACTGATGGAGAGGTTGCTAATCTAAAGGATACACATTTTTTCTGGGCCTTCACCCACAGTAAATGCATTTGGCACACTTGTCAATGCAGACACTTGTGTTTGGGATGTGGAAAAGGTCACCCTGATTCCAGGTGCTGGGGGTTGGTTGCTGGGGACAGGCCTGCTTTTTTTCTGTTTCTCAGGAAAAAGGAGAGATGGGGGTGTGCACATCTCCTTTCTGACTAAGCCACCTTTTTGGGTCACTGGGGTGGGGATTTGGCAGGGGACTTTAACATACCATAGCAGGCTCATTCCCCTATTTGCCTAGATAAATTATCCTGCCTATTGTGAGGCTATCCAGATCAGAAGGCAGCAGCTTCTCCTCTTAAAGGGAATAGACTAAAATGGCAACGTAAAAGAAACTTGCTGACAAACCACAATTTTATTAAGTGCTCTTCATCTGAGATATTACTCAAATTTCATCAAATACAACTTTATCTGATGAAGTTCAAGTAGTATGTCAGACAAAAAGCGCTTAATAAAATTATTTGTCAGCAAGTTTCTTTTACGTTGCCATTTTAGTCTATTTGGTTATCAGTTTGTTATTTTTGCTGTTTTCCTCACTTCTTAAAGGCTTCTCTAAAGGCTTTCCTATTTATTCAAGGGCCCTGTTAGATTCTAAGTTAGTTAAATAAGCTGTCATCCATCAAAGGACAAGAACATGCTATGTTGATAGAGACAGATCTAGATAGAGAGATCAGCTGGCAGGATAAGGATAATTGGCCGCTTTTTCACCCCCCCCCCCCCCAGTGGCCTAGTTTTAAAATTTCTCCCATCAGCCTGGTTCCCAAAAAACAGAAGGGTGACTGCAGGACTTTTCTGCAGTCAATTTCTGACTTGTTGAAGAATAACTGGCCCAAGCACTACTTTGTGTGGTTGACCAGATGGGTCAAAGATGATCTTCAGCCCTGGTTCAAGTTCTTGAGCCAGTTCAATGGAGTTTCTTTTTTGCAGTCCCCTTGGACTACTTCCACTGACCTTGAACTTTTTTACTGATGCAGCAGGGAGATCCGGTATGGAGGGGGGGGGGCACTTCCTAGGCAGCTGGTTTGTGAAAAATAGAAAGAAAACTGGTCTGAAGAGAGGAGGAGGGACATTATATTTTTAGAAATGGCTCCCGTCCGGGTGGCAGTTTTGGTATGGAAGGACAGGTTACATAATAGGAGGGTTATTTTTAAATCAGACAGTATCTCAGTGGTGCGTGGTCTCAATAAACCTTCTTCCATGTCCAAGTGGGTCCACTCGATTACCAGGCTTTTAGTTTTGCTGAGTCTGGAGATTAATTTGGCATTTTCATGTGCTCATGTCCCTGGTCATCTTAACCCTATAGCTGACAGTTTCTCCCATTTTTAGTTTGACAGGTTTTGCCAAACTGACCAAGCATTCATATCTAAAGGGCACTCCAGTTCCTGCAGGAGTCTGACTAAATGGAGAAGACTAGCATTATCGCTCTTGGCCAGCTCTTGGGCTAGCAATACTAGGAAGTTATATTCATCATCCCTTCAAGTTTTTAAGGCTTTCTACAAGTCTTTGGCCTCTTGTTCCAGGACATGGGGATTACAGTTGTTAATTCAATTTTTAGTGGACAGGTCTGCCACAGGGGATTTGCCTAAAACTCTCAGACTGCACCTTGCAGCTTTGGACCAGTGAGTTATTGGGAGGGTACTCAAGGATCTTGAGAATATGTGGGCGCTTTCCTGGGATTCCAGAAAACCTATTGGGACACAACTCCTTCCCCTTGTTTTCGAGGTCTCTATAAGACACTGGGTGATTTTCATTCATTTCTTACAATGGCAGCTTTGTTCATGTTCCTGTATGCAGGTGCCATCCATGTCAGTGAACTACTCCTTTACCTTTGCTGGGAGGACCTTGTCATCCACAGTGATTTCCTCCTGATTTGGGTAAAGAAATATAAGACTGATCAGTCTGGGAAAGGTCAGCAGGTACATTTAGACAAGGCCAGTGGACTGGTCATTTGCCTGGTGCACTGGGTCAGATTGCTATATAATATTACTTCCACAAAGAAAAGGTTAAACTTGCTTTTTGTGTGGGCCTCAGCTGGGTTTTTAACCTATTGGACATCAGTTCATTTTCTTAGGCAGGTCATGGTAGGGCAAGTAATTCATCCACAAGGTTACCCCTTCCATTCCTTCTTGACAGGTTGTACCTCTAACTTGGCCCTGAAAGGGCATTCTGTCATGGTCATTCAAAGAACAGGAAGGTGGGTGTCTGATGACTTGTTGTCTTACATCTCACATTAATTTTTATTTATGTTGCAGGGAAAGAGGTAATTTGGCTCTTGGACCATTCTTTCACTAAGAGAGTTACAATACGAGCCTAGGCCTGCCCAACTGGTCATTCAAGTTCTTTTGATCTTAACAGTTGGACAATTTGTTCTTTTGATTTCTCTGGCCTCAGCTGGTTTCAGTTCTGAGAAATCTAGCATAAGATTACCATGGAGAAAGCCTTACCCAAAACTGTAGTAATTCACCTCGGGAGTAATGAGATTTGGCTAGGACCCCTAAAAAATCCTGTTGGCCAAGAGTTCTGTCTGAAATGCACCAGTTACAGCAGTTATATCTGAATTTGGTTTTGTTCTGGTCTGCCATCATCCTAAGTCTCTACTGGAAAGGTACTAGAAGGTTCAGTGCTATCAACAGACAGGTGTTTCATCAACTATAGAGTCAAGTGGGCTGCTAGTGAAATTTGTTTCCATGTGATTCAGGACAGAGATCTTGACAGTCTGGAGCCTGATTTCTATGATTTTGACAATGTTCATTTGAATAACATTGGTGGTTTTGATTTGTTTAATTTGGATATTGCTTTTGCTGTTAAAGAGTTTTTCATAATTTAACTTGGTTCTTCCCGTGACCCAGATTCTCCTTTTTGAGGCCAGCTGTTAGGGGGGATGGCATGGCACATGCCGGGTTGGCAGTGGCCTTATAGCTTCACACCCCTTGTTTCCCCCATTCCCTTTGAGCAGCCTTGGCTCTCCTCAAGTTGTACCCAGATTTGACCAGTGGCCACATCAAGGGGTATGTGGCTTGTAAGGATGAGTTAGATGAGTTTGCCATTAGGTCCAAGGTAACTTGGAATACACACCTAGTTTTCTGTAGTGGCAATCATAACATGTGGCATTTCACCAACCAGCTTGAGGTAATGGTTTAATGGTTATTGGTTTTATATGTTGCATCTGAATTATTGTGCATCATTGTTGGTTATCAATGGCTGTTAAAAAGGTTGCAAAGTCATTGTGGTGTGGTTTCTGACTCGGCTCAGTGGACAACAATTTTTCTAGTCTGATTATTAGCTCAGATCAGCCATCTTCCAGAAGACCATCTTACAGGTGCTTGTCTGAGTATATCACAGAATTCTGTCTAAACTTTAGTAAGACTGAAAAAGAATAATTTGGACTTTTGGAAAAAAAAAGAGGGTTAAACACAGCTGCTATAGGGGACAAAGTATTTTGAGTTTCAGTTCAGTGGCAATGCAGTGAATTGTATATTCAAATAACCAGGTTTAATTCCCATCAAATGTATGTATTTTTGAGAGGTAGGCAATATTAAATACTTATAAACATAGGTGAGAACTTTTAAGTGTGTCTACTTAAAGGTGTATATGGTTAGATTTTTTATGGTCCCTGTGATTACTTACCTAATATTGCTCCTATATTGTTATGTTTATTGACTGGATGAATATAAAACAAGTGGTCTGTCTAAAGCATGCTCAAAACGTAATGTCAAAATGATGCATTCTGTACAAGTTCTCTGTCTTAGACAAACACAAAACTACAATATCCATTTAAGAAACGCAGACAGCAAAAATGTAAAATGGTAAGCGGATGCAAATATCACCTTTCATTCAGTCTGAAGGCAACAGCATTTCATTCTCAGGCAACCCAAAAGATTCTCCTTGGACCTAAAATATCCAATCGTGTATACCAAGAAAGTAAACAGATTTTTACAAAGGGCTGAGGCTATGTATAAGGCATGTTTGCTCAGTACTTCTTATTGGGCTGAATGCTTCCAACATTAAAATAAAAGTCATCCATGCTCCAGAGTTTGGGCAGCTTCTTCTAGCATATAACAGGATGCCTAAACATAATAAAATGAATACCAGATTAAGCTTGGGCATACATCTGTCTTCAAAATGCAGTCAATAGAATTATCACACATCGAGGAGGCTGTGATACTGAACTCTGCCTACAGACTAACCACACACTTACTGTTATATGTAGCTGTGCACCATCTATTGCTATTTGGACTAGTTAACACTGATCGACACAAGTCACAAAGGGCTCTGATAGTGATTGTGTTGACTGTCTATTAACTCAGCACTAGGCATGCATTATCTCTTATCCCCTCTCTCCCACAAATAATAACAATAACATGTTTGATCTTTTTACATTTCTCAGCTTGACCAACTCCATATCTACAGCTCTCATCTCAGGCACCACCCACATTCCTATCAATTCAGCTCTTCAGGGTATCCACACAGCAGCAAAGTAACACCATTCATCAAACTTACCTGCTTTATCAAGTAAGGATGCAATGCAATGCTTCTGCCTGCAAATTACTGTCTTGCAATAAAGGTAATCCAAAACTGTCACACTCCACTTTGTTAGAACTGACAATATCTTTTTTTTCTAAGCTTGCTGATCCCTTCATCATATCTCCACCTTTCTTTTCGCAAACTACTACAATACTCAATGCAGTACTGACTTCCTGAAAAAGCCTTTTTCATTTGGTCACTATCAAGAGTTCCCCACCTCAAAACTTTGCATTAGCCATTTAGAGCATTGCAGATGTTTAGATATGACCAATAAAGCAGGCCACTGTTAAACAAATGTGATGTAGAATTCTTGCACTAAGCAATATTTCAACCTTCAGATTAGGCTATATATATTTTAAACACATAGATTAGATTATTGTGTTTGTCAAGACAGGAAGAGTGCTAAAGGAAGTTGTCAAGTACATTGCTTAATTTGGTTTGCAGGAGGTTTTCTTAAGCTGATAGGTTGGTGGGAATTAAGAGTAACCCACCTTACAGCAGAGCCCCCTTCTACGCTGAACATCTAATCCTAATAAATAATCCTTTACAAATGGTAATAAGGCAAAGGTAATTAGACAACTAGTAGATAGCATAGCTAGGGAACAAATTGGGTAACATGGCTAGGTTTAAAATGTTCCACTAGGGATGTTAGCTTAGTATTCTGTTATGAGCCTATGAAACCTACGAAAGACTCCTTCTAAAAGCAGGAAAATTGGAACCTATATATGCTTGACAAGTATTAAACTAAAGGGGTCTATGTCACAAAGCCAGGACAATACAGCTCTTGCAAAGACAGAGGTTATTGGAAAATATTTAGTCGAACTTCCATCTTACCAGATTGCACATCTTTTACTGACTTGTTCTGGTTTCCTATCACATAAAATTCTTACTCTTTCTGTCAAATAGCCAGACTATTTGCTTAATTTTATTCTGAGTCACGTGACTATGTTACAAGACAGTAATGAAGTTGATTAGTTCCAACAGTGGGAAATGGATACACTGTTTTCAATCGGCTGAGATGGGGTAGGAAATAGTAGGAACGGAAGTATGTGTTAAATATCAGTTAGTGGTTAAAGTGAATCAATGCACTGATATTTAAATATACGAATTCCTTGTACCAAGAAGAGTACAATATCATAATAAAAAGATATTTAAATTTTCAATGAAGAGAACATGCAACAATGTCTGGATACATACATGAGCATTAAGTGTTCATTTTAAACTGTGCACACACTATGGATTAACTATTATGCTATTAGGAGTCATATAATAAGAACTATGCTGGTATTCTATTTAGTGTGTCATTACTATGCATATCTCAACTTCCATAAAAGAGGCGAAAAGGCAAAGCCCCTGAAAATCAAGGGCAGATGGCTAAAATTAGGGAACTTAATTAACAATAAGTTATGCATATACATGGGTGAGGTAATCAGAGTTATAAAATGAAGCAGAATCCATTTAAATTTTGCTTTTATTTTATTATAAGAACATATACATAATTGTACACTGGCTTCAGCATTACTACTCCAATTAAATCCTTTCCCTTAAAACTCCATTAGCTCCACATTCATTTGAGGATTCATTAAATTAGTGCCACATAGAGTTAAGGACCATATTGAGTTAAGGGCCACTGTAAAAAAGATCTCCTCATCATAATTCAGTCTTTTGTGATTCAGAGGGATGTTAGCTGCAGTGAGGAAATGCCTCATTATCAGCTAATTTCATGTTTATGAATTTTAGATGAGTACTGTAAAGTGCAAATCAGCACTTTTGTGCAGTAGTTAAATGCATCAGCCTCATCGTGGCATCCCTCTCCCTGAGTCATTCTCCCACACACAAAAGTACACATTCAAACACACACAACAGAACCCTCATACCTGTCCTTAATGCATCCGAACATCCTCAGTGTCCCTGTTTCCTGATCTATGCCATCACAGAAAACTGTCTTAGATGCCTTGATGGCATACAGCATTAGAGTAATGCCTGGTGTCTAGTGTCGCACACACCCTCAATCCCCTTTCCTTTAAGTGTTAAGACACAATTTTGTATCCCTGGTGTCTAGTAGTCCCCACAAAACAAACCACACAGCAAAAGCAGCCAAAATGAAAGTATGAGCAATAATCCAGCAACAGCACAGATCCAGCAACCAAACAGCAGCAAAAGGAGAACAAAGCATCTGAAACATCACATCTGTGCAACCAGTTTCAATTCCTTAAATACATCAACAGCCTTCATAATGCATTTGCTGCCTTATGTAAACCTCCTTTGATCTCACCAACACATTTTTTGCTGCTATGGTCAACAGGAATCAATGATTTAAAAATGATTAAATATTAAAACACCAGTAATCATAAAGCATTTTCATTTAGCCATGAATTTTTATTATTATATAATAGTAATCCTGAAATAGATACATTTTTGCTGGACTCTTGGATGTGTTGTGTAGTGTTTCCTCCGTATTCCAGATCCCTGTATTCTTTAAGTGCCATCAGAGCACAAGACTTAAAAGTCATCCATGGTGACTAGTAGCCTCCCCCCCCCCCCCCATCCCCATACTGTTTCTGTGAAGTTATGGCACAAGAATTATAAAGTTATTCCTGGAGTCATGTCCCACCAATCCCAGTAGTATGGTGCTCCCTGCTGATTAGTTATTCCCCCATACTCATAGTAGCATACTCCCTGGTGGTTAGTGGTTCCCCATCCCTGTAGTAGGGCGCTCCATGGTGGTTAATGGCTTCGCCCATCCCTGTCGCTGGGCATTCCCTAGTAGTTAGTGGTTCCCCCATCCTGTAGTAGGGTACTCCCTGGTGGATAGTGGTTCCCCCATCCACACCTCTCAACTGTACAGATTTTCACAGAATGTCCAGATTTCTGCCTCATATTTTTGGCCTGCTTTTCATAAAATTGTGGTTTTCTGGCAAATTAGGAGCAAATCATTAAAGATTTAAGTTAGAAAATAATGACAGACATTTGAGTTTTAGATTTCATACCCTTCAGAAAATTCATGTCAATACAAAACCTGTTATTCTATCAACTTTCCAAGTTTTTAAGAGCAGTATTTAAAAATTGTCCCTATTTTGGATATTTGTCCCACTTTTATCTATGGCTTTGTCCAGATTTCTTGGGAGGGGTTGGGTTACAGAACCATTATCAGTTTATCTTCAGACTGTTTTAAGTAAATATTTGAAGCTGTGTCATAGTTATATCAGAGAGACTGGTGACTTTTCGGTTAAGTTATATGAATAATGTGTTGATTTTTTTATTTCTTTGGATGTCTGGTGTTGCCATGGGTACTCCTATGACAAATGTTTATGCAAATTCGGTGTTAAATCAATGGGAAAATGAGGACATCTTTAATGTTAATAATCCCTTGAATGCTAATGTTTTATGGATTAAATGTTTTGTTGAGGGTCTATATTAGAACATCAAAGTGTTAGAACTTCGAATGTTCTAATATCGAACCCAATTCAGTGAATGCTGACAACATCAAACATTCAGAACAGCAAATTTTTTCCTAGGGAAAACATTTGCTGTTCCGAAACACATACACACAACACAAGCACACCAAACAAACAGCAGTCCACACACATACTCCTAAAATTTTACATCTAACCCTACACTAAACTGTACATACACCACAAACTATCCACTTACCTTAACCCAAACCCTAAGGTCTGTCACTATTGCACACTCACCTCACCCGCACCCTAACCCTAACTCACCTACCCCACCCTAACACTCACGTCCACATAATCTTACACTTACCTGACACGCGCCCTAACCCTAACTCACCTAACCTGCCCTAACCCTCATGTCCACACAATCGCACACTTACCTGAACCCGACCCATAACGTTCCACCACAGTGCTGAAAATAGCGAAGCGACAAAAATGGACAACTGAATTCTTTCCCTGGGAAAAAATTTGGTTTTCTGCAGCTTCGCTATTTTCAGTGTTTGCTGAATAGGGTTCGATATTAGAACATTCGATGCTCTGAAACATCGATGTTCTAATATAGACCTGTTTTGTTGATCACTGCTTTTTAATTTAGAAAGGGAATGAGGAAACCTTGAAAGAATATGTTAAATATTTGGGTAATACTACAGATTTTTTAAAGTTTAAAATGAGCTGCTCCACTGATCAGATTACTTTTTTAGATGTAACCGTGAATGAGGAAACCTTGAAAGAATATGTTGAATATTTGGGTAATACTACAGATTTTTTAAAGTTTAAAATGAGCTGCTCCACTGATCAAATTACCTTTTTAGATGTAACCGTGATGGTGTTATTAGTACAACGGTATATAGAAAACCAGTGAATGCAAACAAATATACATATAGAAGTAGCATGCATGCTTCACATATTTTTAAAGGAATTTTGAAAAGCCAGTTTACTTCTTCTTCTGGCTTTTTCCCAGTTAGTGGTCAGCACAGCAGAGCACCTGTCCGTTCATAACTGGCAGTGGAGTTTTATGGTGTCGAGTTGCCAGCCCGGTGCCCAACCTTCCACAGAAGGCACACACATGCACACACTCACACCTAGGGTCAGTTTAGAGTGTCCAATCCACCTACAGCATGTCTTTAGGATGTGGAGGAAACTGGAGCACCTGGAGGAAACCCACGCGACCACAAGGAGGACATGCAGACTCTGCACAGAAGGCACCCCAGCCAAGGATCGAACTGGAGAACTTCTTGCTGTGAGGTGGCAACACTAACCACTGCACCACCGCGGTCACCCTAAAAAGCCAGTTTACTAGGGTTTGTAAAACGGGGGAATGGCAAAAGTAAAATCAGATATATGACCACATTTAATAGAAGAACTAATGAAATTAAGAAAACTAGTCAGAATAACTGGAATATTTTAGCCACCATGCCTGAGCTAAAAACTCTTGCCAATGTACCAACCATTTTGAGGAATTGAAATGCAGATTTACTTAATTCTTACAAGCTTTAGCACTTTTAGCTACAGTAGTAATGTGTAGATGACCTATAATCAGTAAGTGCTCCTTTTCTGGAAAAGAAAGGAAAATGTATTAACACCTGATATAAGTAAAGAGTTAGAAAAAACACACCTAAGATTTAAAAAACTTGTATAAGTTGTCATGTTGTGATAAATCAGAAGTTCTCTGTATTCTAAAAATGAACATGAACAATAACCTGTCAGTTGAACTCCTTGACTCAACAAGGCCTTGCTAAATGCTTCATTTGTCTCCTTTAATGAAATTAATTGATCTGACGGGACACTGCAAACTGTTTGGGAAGACTGATTGCAGTTAGATGGTGTAATAACTTCACCTAGTGAACTGGACAAGTTAAATAGTATGATCTAACTAAGAGAACTTGTTGACCCTGGCTGCTTTGATCAGCTTTTGATTTCTTGACCCATATACTGACCTGTCCGTTTATTATGGTGTGCTCTCTGTACAAATGCTGCAACAGCTCAATGATTCTAAAATCACCTGCATATAACCATGTTGACTATACTGTAAATATGTGAAAGCCTCTAGAAATTATCCAAACACCTACTGTTATGGTGCCTAACAAGGATTTGGATATTCATCTCCTCAGGTCTGATATAGTGCTTTGAATCTTAGCCCAGTGTTTAATAACTCTGTTAACTAGCCAGTGACCATTAATGTTGGGGAGACAAGTTATCCTGTCCAAAAAAGTGATTGCTGCTAAATGTATTTGCACAGTGTTAGCTGCTTCCTTTAATAAGCACCTCTGGACAAGGTAACATAA
Organism: Protopterus annectens; assembly: GCF_019279795.1. Classification (NCBI taxonomy): domain Eukaryota; kingdom Metazoa; phylum Chordata; order Ceratodontiformes; family Protopteridae; genus Protopterus; species Protopterus annectens. The sequence continues at coordinate 563,611,928 of NC_056744.1, read as the reverse complement.
TGACCGAGACTAACCAATGTATATGTTGGTGTGGCAATGTAAGATAAAACTCTTTAAAAGAATAAATCACTGTAGTGTGAATTTTCCTGGTGCTTAGTGCCTTTGAAAGAGACACTACTTTCAAGGGCAATCCTGAATAATCAACCAAACCTCATTTATGTGGCTATGGAATATTAGCAGGCATCCAGTGCTAACTCTCAAAATCTGCAAATCTGAGAACAGGATAAACTATTAGCAATAACATTATATTTTATAGGGATGTATCTAGCTGAAAATATCAGAAAGAATTACAAACTTAAGAGTACTAACAGCCTCAGCATTGATTGAACACAAATGGATTTTAAAAGTTCTTTTTAACAGAGCTGTCATTACTGCTTAATTGTCTGAAAGAATATTTCAGTGTTCCTGCATTGCTCTTACAATACTTGTGTGGCCACCCAAATGGGAAAAATCTGAAGGAAGGTGATATCCCTTTTCCTGTCTTCTGACCACATGGTAGGTCAAGTTGCTGAAAAGTACTGACTTTGAAAGCATGCTTCCAAGTCAATACCTACTACAACATCATTGTGTAGTTGAAGGGCATCAGAGGTGGTAAAATCTGATTGCCACAAAGCTACCCCATTAAATGCAGCTAGAAAAACCTTCCATAGACCTAGATCCTCTGATTATGCTTGTAACCTGCACTCACTGATGACTGGACCTGCCACCCATCTAAAGGTTTAATATTGCTCCCAAAAGGTCTTGCCTGACACCACTGTCCTCCAAGCAAAGTTGAAAGTACCATGGAGTTCCATCACTTTGTGAAGCATGACTTTTGTAACCAACATAAACTCCACAGTCATGGACATTAACTCTTGAACCTTAACTTGTGGTCATCTAAAAGCCAAGCTAACTATATCAATGTTAAGGCCCAAAAAATAAACAGTTTAGAAGGGCCTTCAATCTTGTCATTGGTCAGTGGAATGCCTAACTCCTGGCATAGCTTAATAAAACATGACATGCCCTTTCTGGACCCTTCTTGACCATTGCCAATTGTATAAATAAATAATGTCCAGCTTTCTGCTTGGGAGACCTACACTGCCTAAACCAATGAAGGGCTGTACTGAAAGCTTCAAAAGTTGTGCATGCACTAGAACTTCATTGGCCTTATCAAAATAATACCCCCCCAAAAAGTGAAATCTTAAAAAAAAACAATCTTGCTCCCAAATGGGAAGTATTTGAAAAGATGACCGGATGTCTAATTTAGCAATAAATAATAAAAGAAGCTGCCTCGTCCAGTGAAGCGTAGTGGACCTGCACTAATTATTTATTTATTGATTAAATTGTTAACTGAAGAACTAGATGGAAAGGAAAAATTGTGGATCAAATGCAATTTGCCTGCTTTCTTTTTTGGTACCAAACATATGGGAGAAATTCTGAAAGCCTCCCATGTGGTATATCAAAAGGCCCTACCAATCTGCCTTCACGGATCTCTTTTTCAATGAGTTTAATCACAATTTCTCCTTTCTCCATTACTAATCACAGGTTCTTTGTGACTTTACTTTACATGGAGGCAAGTGACCCTATGGGGGAACCAAAAGAAAATCCTTGAAATAAAGAGGACACTGCAGACTTGTCCAGGTAACCCTTAAGCTCTTCCGCTAATATTGGTGTGCTGATAGGTGGGGTCCCTATCCGTTCAATGAAAAATCAGTTCAAACAGCATTTTCAGTGCAATTGCATTGAACATGCCATTCGCTGAACTGTTCATATTGAGATCACGATACAGTGAGGACTGGGAAATTTGCTCTTTCCCCACTGTAGTGCAATCTCAGAGTTGGTATATACAATTAGTGGTGGGTGTGGGAGGCACAGACTTCCACATGAGGGGAATTCGAGAATGGCATTTCCAATGAAATGCTGTTCATTGAACTGGCCGTTCGATGATGTGATATAGACTGACTAGGTGAATAATTGATACTACATGCGTGGCTGCCTTCAAAAGGAACCATGCTCCCTTTAGCCATGAAAGGGACACATACTCCTTAGGGTAGATTCTTGTTCTTGGGAAGGTGGCCTCTCTGTGATCCAACATGTCACAAAGAAGATGCCTGTTGAGCTAAACGTAACCAACATCTAAAAGCCATGTAAAACGTGCCCCTCCCTGACTACCATTTGAGTAATGCCCCCTTACTATAAATTGTTTCCTGCTTATTTTTCCAGAGGTCAGCCTGCTTGGTGCCCTCGCCACATTCTGAGGGTGTCCTGAGTTAATCCTGCTCCATCATTGCAGATAAGAGATTTTACTTGCACTTCAGTTAACTCTTTAGAGTGCTTTTGCTTTATTTTCACTTTATTTGTTGATTTTGCCTTTAAATCAGCCTAAAGGTCACTAATACTTGAAATTGTCTTGTCAAGGTAGTTTAAGTTATTTTGTGGTAGCATTATACTCACAAGCAATCTTTTTTGTTGTTTTTGCACCAAGAGGTTAGCAGTGCTCTGTATAGACATAAATGCCCAGAAAGTAAATTTTATCTATAAAACTTCCCTTGAAACTGAAACCTGTAACTTAGTGTTGCTAAAACAAAGCTATTGTGTGGAGATAAACTTAGAGCAGCTGGTCTGCACAACAAGCTGCACTACTATGAAATGTTAACACAATCTAACCTAGTGTAGTGCCAAATCCCAGAGACCACTCCAGGAGATATTTGTATAACCCAGTCCACAACCTACAGTAGTCCACCCAAATACACATGGACAACATAGATATGCAATTTCTAAATATCTCTGCAGCCAGCTTAGTAGATATGGGCATTCTGAGACAATGTAGCAATTGTCTCATGTTCAGAGGCAACAATTTAATCCTTAAAGAATCAGACACATTATGCAAGAGATGCACATACACAATTTCACTGAAGGCAAAAAAGTCACATACAAATAAGGTTTTCAAGAACACATACACTACATCCACCACAAATAGTGTCTATAGCACACACATAGACTAACTTATGCTGAGGAACTAAAAGGCAATCGTACCAACCTCAAAGACCTCTTAAGCCTATCATTAGTAACGCCTATCCTCAGCAACCTCTAAAGCTCACACCAAAAGCAGCACCAAACACCATGCATATGCCTCCACCCAAAGTAGCCCTAACAGCAAATCCCATATGGCAAGTAAATACATTACCCAGGACCATACCTCTCAACCATACTGAATTCCTCGGTATTTACTGGTTTTGAGGTAAAAATAATGGGGTGCCACAAATTTCTGAGTGGCCCCCTTAATTCCCGAATTTGCTGGGTTTTATTTTTTAATTTTTTCTTTTTTGTGAAATTTTGCTGATGTCATCGGATACAGGACATGCACAACAAAGTCAGCTTCAGAGCAGACTGCTAGCCTGTTGGAATTTGGCTGGGCTTGAGGGGGTGTGTACTGTTACTCTTCTTGTGTTTATCCTTCCGTATGGCAAATCAGCAAGATGGCAATGTGTTTGCAGTTGCAGCAGCAGCATTAAGAGTCATCATGAACCAACTGATGGAGGACTGGTCGATTGAGAGCACTGGGCAGCTGTATAGTGTGTTTTTGTTTTAATTTAATCAGAGCAAGGCCAAGGAAGGAACAAGGAAGCCCGAAGGCTCATCATCATTATGAGTGCAACACCTGAGCAGCCATGGCAAGCAGCAGCAGTCGTCGAGTCAAACTGGTTCTCTAAGATTCTGAACTGAACTTGAGAAAGTAAAGTATTAGAGGCATGCTTGAGCAAATGCTAAAACATTTTTATTTACATGTGAAGCCGCTAATGTTAATGGAGTTAGTGTTCTTTAGGAGAGCACATAGCTATAAGACTGCATATTACATAGCATTTTAAATCTGTATAGTTCCACAAATCCACATGTCTTTCTCCTAACCATTTGTCACATTATAGTTTAATTGTGTATCTATTTCAGTGGTTATTTGAAGTCTCAAAGGGCTAGGGGCACTAACAAGCCCCACCAACTGTTCATTTAAAACCAGCATGCTCACACATTGCCACAGATGTTCTAACAGAAAAATGCTCATGTGACCGCTTTATAGATGAGAGTGTTACGACAAAATAAATCTTGCCTGGCTGTTGCCTCTGTGAGGGTATATTTCTCTCCCTCTTCTTTCTGTGGAACTGTTAAAATACATGGTCAAACTGAAGCTTTCCTGTCTACACATGAAATTTACAAGTTAAGGGGGCTGCAGTGTCTATTGTATGTTAAAGTACGTTTTGTAACACCTACATTTAAAAGGGGTGCATAGCGAATTCTTATTTTTAGACTGGCAATTTGGCATGGTTTTACATTCAGAGAACAGGTCCCTGTTTAGCATCAGATCACAGTTTAGCGGTACAAAGTAATAGAAAAGTCTGCAGGACCTTAACAGGTGAACAGGAAGGAACCACTTCTGTACCTGCTAAACTCGATCATTGTCCCCACATTAAACTCGTATTACATACACGTAAAAAGGAATTTTCTAGCCAGTAACCCAGTGATAATTCATGAGACATACTTGATGTTTTGGTTACTGAACTGAACATCCCCATGTTTCAATGTGAGAAGCAGCTGTAACTGATTTAACTCATTGCTTTTTATATAAAATAGTAAGATTTGTGTATATTCATGTATGCATTTCTCCTAGAAAAAAAAACACATTGATCACTGCTTGTTACCTTCTAAATATCTGAAGAAGGTACTAGTTTAACAGTTTTATGGACAAGAAGTGTGGGTAATGAGACTGTGTAAGAAGTTAGTTTATTGTTGAAACAAGGCACAAAAATACATGAGAAAAATAAAGCTCAGACACTTCTGATTTTACAGACAGACTGGACCAGTATAATAAGCATTTCCGTTTCAGACTTCATATCGTTCAGAAAATGCATGCTAACTTAGTAACACAAGACCTTTTATATCTCTCTAAGTTTACAAGAGCAATATTTAAAATCTGTCCCTAATTTTGGGCTTTGTACAACATTTCTTTTTTTCAGATTTGTTGTGCTCAGAGGTTGAGAGTTATGATGACAATGTGTCTGTGTTGTTGTACTGTGTAGTAGTAACATTTTTTCCTCCTTAGCCTCCACATTTTTTGTCATCCTGAAAGTCTGTTATAATATTATAGCAGTGGTGATGACATTCTCCTCTTACTCTGGCATAAAACAGGCATGCAAACTCACATGCACAAGTGTTCTTGGTTTTTCACATTATCTTTTGGGGTGCTGAAATTTCATGCAAAGGATAAGTTATATAACAATGTTGGGTAATATATAGAATACCATTTTCATGAGACATTGTTAACTTATACATGTAAGGAAAACAGCATTTCTGACCAAAATAAAAATTGTATATCAATACTTGGGAGGGGGTGGAGTTTGCTTAATCATGTAGCACTGGTCTTGCAGTCTTCATGTCAGTTCATGGACAGCAAAACTGCAAAGTGCCAAAGTCCCAGTCCAGACAGAGTATGTTTCATTTTGGTGCTTGTGCAATGTAAATACTTGAAACTACTGAAGGGAATGGATTGATTGCTGGGGTGGGGAAAATGTTTTATTTTAGTGCTTGTACATCAAGACATGCTGCTAAGGGATGCATTGGGGTCTGGGGGACATGATTCATTTTGGTTCTTGTGCATGCTTGAAACTACTGAAGGGAATTAAGCTTTTGGCTTTTTGCTATTTGTCCATTTCTCATAAAATTGTAGATTTCTGGCAAATTACTGGCAGTGACAGATCTTTGAGGACTGAACTCAGAAAATAATGGCAGGCAGCAGACATTTGATTTTCAGACTTAATCCTTCAGAAAATTCATGCCATGCAAAATCTATTAGTCTATCAACAGTCTAAGTTTGGAAGAGCAGTATTTAAAAAGTGTCACTATTTCTGTACCTTTGTTTGGTCCGCCATTATTTGTGGCTTTGTCCAGATTTCTTGTTCTAAGCTCTATGACAGTGAGAGGTATAACTATAATATCTGCAGTCCTATAACTACATTAATTTTACGGAGTTGTATCTGTGCCTTCTGCTGATTTTAATTTCAGTTTACCCAGTAGTGACTTTTGATGCAATGCATAATTTTGTATCTCACAGACAATCATGGAGTGTTGGTGGTGATTAATAATAGCATAGCATAATGAATAAGAAACTGCAATAGTAGTTAATTTTATTTTTATATAAGAGAATTGTATTTTAGTTTTATACAAGTTCAGATTTAACAGTTTTGTGCTGGTTGTATTTTGTCATTTATATTAATGTTGAAGGCTGATGTGCAGACTTTGCACAGTTAATTTTATTTTTATAAAAGAAAATTGTATTTTAGTTTTGCACAAGTTCAAAATTTGATACAAGTTCAAATATTAATATAAATAAAACACTGTTCTGTTTATTTTGTGTTTAATTATAACATTGTCTGTTCAGTTTGCATTTAAAAGGTGGCATCCCACAATTCCATCAGAGTGGGTAGGGTTACATAATTGTGTATGCAAATTGTATGTTAGAGTACAGATTTGTACCTATTTCTGTGGGCCTTTGTCCATATTTTTGATGTTTCCAGGTTGAGAGGTATGCCCAGGACTTTTGTCATAGGGGACTGCATTGTAATACACGCAGATGCCTCACTCACCAGACTGAACAAGGTGAAGATAACAGTTAGTTGCTTATCTGGGACCAGGATATCTCAAGTTACACATGCACTCACATTACTAAAACACAGACACCAATATGATTCTTTCATAGTCCATGTGAGTATTAATGACCCAAGATGTACTTTCCTTGACTATAAGAAGGGAGACATTGTTGCTCTCTCTGAATATGTTTATCGGGCAGGTATGTGCCTTGCATTGAGTAGCATTCTATCATCACCAAGGGTAATGCAGCAGTATGAACCAAAGATGATTGACTTCAATAAATGGCCTAGTTTCTGGTGTCTTTCCAATGGGATTCAATATTTGTCAGTATGGGAGGAAGTAGTTAAAAGACCACCTTGCTTTGATGTCCTAATGTTGGCTAAGACGTTATCCTCCTCCTCCTCACGGCATTTTTAAGCAATGCCAAAGGGGCAAACCTACTGACATATCAAATGGAACCCAGATAAACATAAGGTGCCACTGCTCAAAGTTAGAAGCCTAAATAAGAAACTTCACACCCTACAAGCTCTCCTCACTCTGGAGAGTATAGACATCTATGCTGTTACCGAGATATGTTTAAATCCACAGAAAGTACTCTGGCGGTGCAAGGCTTCAGTGTCTTCCACACATTTAGACCATCAGCTGCACAGACCAGGACAAAAGGTAGCAGAGTCTCAACCTGTATTAACAACAACTATAACTCTATGTTGGTTAAAGAGGATGATGTCCTGGAATTTATCTATGTGTACATCACCATAGATAAAGTCCCATATCATATCCTAGCAAGCCTCTATGTCCCTAGAATCCCATAACTTATACCTACACCTACTGGAGGCACTCACCATTAAACCAAATACCCTAGTCATGTGAGACTAACTACCCCTCTAGAGACTGGGAAACATACACTACCTCATACTTGCAGGCTCAATGATTCCTGGACTTTAACGCAAATACCCCAATTAGGGAAACCACCATAAAAAACTTCTCCAAAGCCAACTTCACACTTCTTAAGCCAGAAGTGGCAAACTTCATGACACCCATGCAGACGGACAATAGAGTTACGACTGCTGAATCCTACACAAATGCACTGTATAAGCACTTACACGTGTGCATGGATCATGCTATCCCTAATATAACGAAGATGCCATCCTCCAAAAAAAAAAAAAAGGAAGCCGATCTGGTGGTCCTCTGCTATAAATAAACTCTACAACAGAAGAAAGAAACTGTTGCAAAAAAGAGTAAAAGCCCATGACTGGAGGAACACCCTGGTCAACCTCAGAAGCTGAGATCCCTCAAAATCCTCCAAAGCTAGTTATGAAAACAAAATTGCCACTGACTCTAAAGACAACCACAAAGCATTCTATAGCTATGTCAAGAATCTCAATGGCAACACTCAGATCTGCTCTGAGTTACAGCATAATGGCACTAGGTATACAGAACCAACTGATATTGCCAACATCCTGGCAGATAGGTTCAGTGCTAGCTCTACCCCCATCTCACCCCCTAGAGGGCCCATCTCTATACCGGAAGAATGCAAAGTTCCTGTAATCACGATTGCACAGGTAAAAAACACTTTCCAAAGCCAAGAACACAGCATCCATGGGACCTGACAATATCCCAGGCTGCATTCTAAATGAACTACAGAATGAACTGGCACCCTACCTAAGTACCATGTTTAGTCATAGCCTCACCTCAGACTTTGTGCCCACTGAATGGCACACTGCGATGGTTATCCCACTCCACAAAGGGGGAACCACGATGGACCTCGGGAACTACTGCTCCATTAGCCTGATGAGCCTGGTCTGCAAGGCCATGGAACGTAGCATCATGGAACTCAAACAAAGACATTGGTAATCTCCAAACTCTGGACCCTACCCAGTTCGGATTTGTAAAAGGCAGATCATGTCTCCTAAACCTGACTGACTTCTTTGAATCAGTCACCAAAGCCATAGATGAGGGTAAGGTGGTTCACACAGCTTATCTAGATCTCGCCAAGGCTTTCTACACCATCCCGCACTCTGGAATTATAGATAAGCTCACTAAACTAGGTATAAATCACTATGTCACAAGATGGGTTGCCAACTGGCTCATGGACAGAACCCACACTGTGAAAGTAGCAGACTCCAAATCCGACTTCAGACCAGTGACAAGTGGAGTACCACAGGGTTCAGTCCTGGGTCCTCTCCTGTTTGGTATCTACTTCTCTGAAGTACAGGCTAACACAGAAGGTCTTTGGCTAACAAAGTTTGCAGATGACTGCAACCTAGGAGCCATAATCAAAACTCCTAACGATGTGGACATACTACAAAAGGGCCTCACTGACTAAAGACAACCACAAAGCATTCTATAGCTATGTCAAGAATCTCAATGGCAACACTCAGATCTGATCTGAGTTACAGCACAATGGCACTAAATATACAGAACCAACTGATATTGCCAACATCCTGGCAGATAGGTTCAGTGCTAGGTGTCAAAGCCATGGCCTGAAGCTCAATGCCAAAAAGTGTATTGTCATCCCCTTTGGTAAAAACTCTGTACCCATGAACTACCACATAGCTGGTAGTCTACTTAATGCTGAAAATGTGATAACAGACCTTGGGACACAGGTGGACAGTAGTCTCTCCTTTGATAATCACATTGCCACAGTGGTCAGGAAATTCTACATGGCTCACCTCATCACAAAAGTTTTCTCATCCAGAAAAAAAAGAGGTCATTGTTCCCCTCTACTCATCACTCATTAAATCCATTATAGAGTACAACTCTCCTTTTGGTATGTACCTCACAAGACATCTACAACAACTGGAAAGGCCACAGAAATACCTCACAAAGAGGATTACTGGCCTCAAACAGATGCCTTATGCGGAACGTCTCAATAAAACTCCAGCTTTACTCCATCGCATATCGCCTACTCAGAGGCAATCTCTGCCTAGCTGTTGGACATGCTCCACTTAAATAAATCCCAATCCCTCTGGGCTACACGCTCTAGGGACCCAAACCTTATCATCACAATAAACAGAACATGCTGGAGGGATAGATTCCTGTCCCAGAGACTTCCCATACTCTGGAACAGACTACCTATCTATGTCAGAGCTCCTCATTAGCACTCTTCAAGAAAAATCTTGACTGGATGGGAGATAGGAAATTCACCCCGGGGATCACTTCTGTGGCTCTGCTTGACAGGGACACAGGAAAATAATTTTCTTGGGTGGTGAAAGCCAGGATACATTTTTGGCTAGGCTTATATAGGCCCTAGGGCCAATAGCCTAGTACCCTCCTATGAACCTATGAAATACTCTTGTCCAAATAGTGCGCATACCCACCAGAGGTTCAAACAAACTGGACCTGGCAGTCACCAATATGGGAGAGTTGTTTACCCTCCTCCCGCCCATTGGCATATCCTCACTGGTGAGGTTAGACTACAAAGCTATCTCCTTTGAAATAAAAATCAGTTTGGTAACCCAGAAAACCCTGTAACAGCTGGGTGCTATTCCAATGCAAACTATTTGCATTAAGTGATAGTTTTTCAAAATTCGGCACCAGCTTTTCAAAATTCAGTGCCTCTGCCAACCCCAAATTCACAGCAACCTACACAGAATTGTTCACAGAAACCCAGTACAACCATGTAAATGTCTGGATAGAGGTTGCTGAACCAACTAGAACTACGCCCAAAACAAACTTTAAAAACAAATCACACTGATGGAATCCTGACCTTATATGTATAGAGCAAAAGTAAAAATATCATGGCTAAAATCAGAAAAAGCAACTCCCATAATGATAGGAGCTCTGTAATTAAAGTAAACAGGAAGATAAGGGGACTAATTAAGTCCAACAAGGGCCATTATGAGGTCAAGATAGCCTCAGGCTAAAGACAACCATAAGGCCTTCAACAGCTATATCCAAAACCTCAAGGCAGCACACACCAGTATGCCAAACTGTTGGTCAATGATGCCTCCTTCACTGAGCAGAGCAACATAGCAAATTTGCTGGCTGACAAATTCAGCTCAAACTTCATCCCCTACTCCCCCTGCCTCCCCTCATGAAATGCCTACTAGCATACCCTCCCCAACTATTAACAGGGAATAGGTCCTGGTGGTGCTCACTAAGGCCAAAAACACAGCCTCACTGGATCCTGAGAATATTGCGGGATGCCTTATACATACCTTGAAAAATAACCTATCAGGACCACTTGAGTCAATTTTCAACTATAGGCTTAAAACAGATTCTGTACCAAGAGAATGGAGGACTACAATGGTTATCCCACTTCACAAGGGTAGACCACCAACTGACCCTGGAAACTACAGACCTATTAGCCTGACTAGTCAAATATGCAAAGCCATGGAATGAATTATCATGGAAATGATCAACAAACACATAATAAACTTTCAGGCACTAGACTCAACTCGGTTAGGATTTGTCAAGAAAAGGTCATGCCTTCTAAACTTGGTGAACTTCCCTGAGAAGGTCACCAGGACAATGGATGAGGGGAAAACAGTGTATACTGCCTACCCCACCTACCTGGACCTAGCTGAGGCATTCAGCACAATACCCAGCTAGGGTGTAGTGGACAAACTCACTGAACTGAGCATAAACCCCTACACATCTCACTGAATTGTCAGCTGGCTCACAGACAGGACCCAGAAAGTCAGGAGTGAGTAGATCACCTCCATTAAGAGACCCGTCAGAAGTGGTATACATAAAGGAACCATGATGTTCCTGCTTGGCATTGACTTCTTGGAAGTAAAGTATAATATCAAGGGAGTTTGGCTGACCAAGTTCACAGATGACTGCAAATTGGGAGCTATGATAGAATTCCCCCATTACACAAGCATCTTACAAGAGGGTTTAACAGAGTCAAATGACTGATGGTAAAGTTATGAATTAAAACCCAATGCCAAGAAATGAACTATAGTGCCATTTGGGAAAACTGTCATCCAGACTAACTATGCCATCTATAAGACACCTGTAAGAGTTGAACCAGTAGACAGGTATCTGGGAACACATGTAGATATAATCTGGCCTTTGACCAACATGTAGTCAAGGTAGTAAGAAAATAATTCTATGTTATCCACCTTATAAGTAAATGCATAGCATCCAGGTCCAAGGAAGTCATAGCACCACTTTAATTGGCCCTTATCAGACCTATCATTGAGTATACTGTCTCCTTTGGCATGTGCCTAACTAAACATATGCAACAGTTGAACACCCACAAGGGTTCCTTACCAGGAGTCTGTAGAGTATAAACACATCATCCTAAACAGATCACCTTAAAGTCCTATCTCTATATTCAGTCTCCTACAAGTTACTGAGAGGCAGTCTATGCCTGGCATAGATGGCATCCTCAGGTCCAACTCTGATGGACCTTTTGCACATTCACAAAATGAATGGCATCAGAAGCACTAGATCCAAGGATTTAAATTTTGCTTGTGACATAAATAAGACATGTTGGCAAGACAGAGAAGTGTCTCAGAGAATCCCCATGCCTTGGAACAGGCAGCCTAGCCATGTGAATCAGAGTCCATCTCTAACCCTGTTTAAGCATAATATTGAGCAATGGATGGGAAACTGGAAATTATCCCCAGCTCCAGACCCCATGTCTCTGACAGACAGATGCAGACATCAATGTCCAAACTAACATACTCTCCACATAACCTCCAAAAATGTTCTAACTAGCACACCCTTCCTAATAAACACCCATGATACAATTGGGTTGGGTCACATAGCTAGGCTTATAAAGGTCCTGGGGGCCATTAGCCTAATATATACTATGAATCTATGAGCCTATTAACCTACGAGATGCAAGTGTGTAAAACTACATGCTGGCCAAGTGTATTTGCCACTATTAAAGGCAGTGCAAAATTTGTTCTAAGGTTGAGTGCCTGTTGCAAGGTTTGAGTTTGTAGGAGAAGGTTTATCTTGCTTGACACTAAGCCGCATGTCTGAATGTTGCTCTTCCCAACATAAAGATTTTTCCACAACTTTCAGCATTCTAAAGTACTGGTCATATCAACTCCATGATGATCCATCTCTAATGCGGTGAGGTTCCAAAACTGTTAAAATTAGGTTAATAATGGTAAGGCTTTATGAGGTTCTTTCTCAATTATAAGTGCCATAAACAATGAAAAATCAGCCTCTCAATTATCCTAGTTCTTCACTACTGCTTTTGTAGATGCATTCAACCCTAAGGTAGCCAGACCCTTGGACCCAATCTTGTCTGCCTCCAAAAGACATTGTACATTATAAGCATATTTTAAATTGAACACCTCACCATAATCCCTCTAAGGATCTTATATTTGATGGACATGGGAACGTGTGCTCAGATATGTGACCCTGGTGTAATGCCTTCCTTTACAATTCAACCTTGACTGGACCCATGTGAACTCATGGGAGTGAGGAATTCTACTATCCTTGATTGTACTTTTTGAAGTCCAGCCAATACTGATTATTGGACCTTGATGCCGGTGAATTGTCAACTTTATCCTCATGTTCCCCTCCTACTGGTCCCTGTGGTGAAACATTGTCAGTCCCCCTTAACATGCCTTGGATTGCTCCAAAAACCTCTCTCATATGTTCATAGGTTAGTACTAGGCTATTGGCCCTAGAGCCTATAATACAAGCCTAGCCATAACAATTCCCTGGCTCTTTCCACAGTATTTACTTCCCTAGACCCCCTGTCTAGCAGGGCGACTGACATGATCCCTGGGGTGAATTTCCTATTTCCCATCTAATCAAGGTTCTTTTTGAAGACAGCCAAGGAGGTGCTCTGCTTGACATGTATGGGCAGTCTATTCCAGAGTATGGGGAGTCTATGGATCAGGAACCTATCCCTCCAGCATGTTTTGTTCATTGTGATGACAAGGTTTAGATCCTTGGAGCGTGCATCTCTGAGGGATTGGTATTTCTTTAAGTGTAGTATGTCCAACAGCTCTGGGTTTAACATGGCCTTGCATGTTAAGCAGAGATCGCCTCTGAGCAGATGATATGCGACAGAGTATAGGTGGAGTTTTTTTAGATGGTCAGCATAGGGCATCTGCTTTAGGCCTGTGATTCTTTTAGTGAGTTATTTCTGCGGCCTTTCCAGTTGTTGCAGATGTCTTGAGAGGTGCATACCAAACGGGGTATTGTATTCTATAATGGGTCTAATGAGGGAGTACACTGGACAATGACCTCCTTTTTTCTGGATGAAAAGCCCTTAGTATGAGGTGTGCCACATAGGATTCCCCGACTGCTGTGGTGATGTGGTTATTGAAGGTGAGACCACTGTCTACCTGTGTCCCTAAGTCTATCACACTTTCAGTGTTTAGTGTACTGCCACCTATGTGGTAATTCATGCGTACATGTTTTTTCCCAAAGGAAATAACTACTTGGCATTGAGCTTGAGCCCATGACACTGGTTGTGATTGGTGTTTGTTTGTTTGGCACCAAGCATCTGTTTCTGTAAGGCCCTTTTGCAGAATAGCCACATCATTTGGGGATTCAATAATGGCTCCCAGTTTGCAGTCATCTGCGAACTTTGTTAGCCAGAGTCCCTTAGTGTTGGCCTGTACTTCAGAGAAGTAGATGCCAAACAAGAGCGGTCCCAGGACTGAACCCTGACGTACTCCACTTGTCACTTGTCTGGAGCTGGCTTTGGAGTCGTCTACTTTTACAGTGTGGGTTCTGTCAGTAAGCCAGTTGGCAACGCATCGAGTGACGTAGGGATTAATGCCCAGCTTAGTAAGTTTATATATGATTTCAGAGTGGGGGATGGTGTCGAAGGCCATGGCGAGGTCCAGATAGGCTGTGTTTACCACCTTACCCTTGTCCACGGCTCTGGAGACTGATTTGAAGAAGTTCAGGAGACAATATCGGCCCTTCATGAACCCAAACTTGCATGGGGTCCAGTGTTTGAAGGTGGCCAGTGTATTTGCTTATAAGTTCCATGATAATACGTTCCATGGCCTTGCAGATCAGGCTCGTCAGACTGATGGGGCAGTAGTTCCCAGGATCCAAGGTGGATCCCCCTTGTGGAGTGGGATAACTGTAGCTGTGCGCCACTCAGTGGGCATAAAGCCTGAGGTGAGGCTATGATTAAACATGACATTTGGGGAGGTGCCAGTTCTTGTAGTACACAGCCTGGGATGTCGTCTGGTCCCATGGATGCTGTATTCTTAGCTTGGGAGAGTGCGTTTTTTACCTGTATGGCCATTATTACCGGAATTTGGCAATCTGTCAGTATTGAGGTGAGCCCTTTAGGGGGTGAGTCAAGTTTGCATCAAATCGATCTGCCAGGATATTGGCAATATCCTTCGGATCAGTATATTTAATGCCATTCTGTTGTATCTCAGAGCAGATGTGAGCATTGCCATTTAGATTCTTGACATAGCTATAGAATGCCTTGTAGTTGTCTTTGGAATCTTTGGCAATTTTATTTTCGTAACTAGCTTTGGTGGATTTTTTGAGGGATCTCAGTTTCTTACTGAGGCTGGTAAGGGAGTTTTTTTGCATCCTGGGATTTTCTTCTTTTCTGCAACAGTTTCTTCCTTTTGTTGTAAAGTTTGTTTATGACAAGGGACCACCAGATTGGCTTCCTTTTTTTTTTTGGAGGAGAGTGTCTTGGTTCTATTGGGGATGGCACGATTCATGCAGGAGTGGATATGCTCGTACAGTGCCTTAGTGTAGGATTCAGCAGTCGAACTTTCAGTTCCCATCTGCATGGGTGTCATGAAGTTTGTCACTTCTGACTTGAGTAGCATGAAGTTGGCTTTGGAGAAGTTTTTTACAGACGTTTCCTTACTGGGGCAGTGGGGGTGGGATGTGGATGTCAAGGGTGATTAGCTTATGGCCAATGAGGGGGTGACCATAGGTGTGGAGCATCGATTTCCCCATGTTGGTAATGACCAGGTCTAGGATACTGGAGCCCCTGATAAGACTAAGGATTAGTTGATCCAGGGCGTTGGAATTTATGAATTCTAAGAACCGTTGGGCAAAGGTGTTGGTATACAAGTAGTTTTCCCAGTTAATGGTAGGTTAGTTGAAATCACCCAGTATGTTTGGAAAGATGTAGTGAGAATCTTGGGGCATGGTGGGGGATCTGTAGCAAGCTACAATTTGGATTGCAGTCTTAGCTAGTGTTAGTTGCACCTGGAGAATTTCAGACACATTGTGTTGGGCAACTAGCCTGGTGTTGTGAATATCCTTGGTGAATATGGACACTCCTCCACCTTTAGTGTTTTGGTCCTGGTTTGGTGGCCGAAGTGTGGTAAGAGTTGTAGTCTGGTATTGCAGGGGTGCTCTCTGGAGCCTTGAACCAGGTCTCAGTTACTGCACAGATATCGATGTTCTCCATTTTTAGGAGTGCCTCGAGAGTGCATTTTGAGGTTTAGACTTCTAACACTGAGTAGCATTACCTTCAGATTTTGCATGCTTGTACCTGCTATGGTGTAGTTTTGTCCTTTGAACTTTGCCTAAAAAAGGCACTATAGAGATGGCAAGAGCCTTAGCCAGTAACCTGAATCCCAGGGGGTGACAGGTGCAGACCATCTCTGGCAAAGCATCATGGTCTATCGATCATGTTGTCCCAAACAGACAGATACTGGATCCCCTTTGAACGACACCAGAAGCTTAGTCAATTGTTGAAGTCAATAATTTTGTCCTTATACTGTGGTATCATTCTGAGCGAAGGCAGGATGCTACTCAGGGCTAGGGTCATACCTGCCTGGGCCACATGATCTGAGAGCTCTTCCATGTCTCTTTTCATGTAGTCCAGGGAGGTAGGTCTCAAGTCATTCACTCCAACATGGACAATGACATAGTCATATTTGTACTTGTTGTGGAGTGACTTGAGTGCATGCATTATGTGGTGGATACTGGCACCCAACAGGCAGCTGACTTTAATTTTCTCCTTGTTCAGCCTGGTGAGTGGGACATCAGTGTGCCTGACTATAGAGTCACCTATGACTAAAGTGTTGGGTACGTTGTCTTGCCTTAGGGGCTGTTGTTGGGTGGCACACTGGTGTTGTGAGCTATGTGACACTGGTTGTGATTGGTGTTTGTTTGCATTTCAGCTTCAGCTGTCCTTGTTGCTTGGGCAGGTTACTGTTAAGGGCCTCCACATATGTGGGTTTAAATGTTGCTATGTGTGGGTGTTGGGTGTGTGGGTTTAGAAGGGCTATGTGTTACATGAGGTGTAGTGTGGGTGTTAACCTTTTCCTCTTGACTGTCTAGCACAATCTTGGGTGGAGAGAGCTTTGCTTCCAGTCTGGCTATGTAAGTGCATCTCTCAGGTTGCAGTTTTGGGTGGTAGGAGGAGAGGGTTGTCTGTGTACATGAGGCAATTGCTGCATTGCCCCTGTATGCCCAGATTCACCAGGTGGACAGGATAAATCATCGGAATCTGACCCTTGGACATGCCTGGTTTGGTGCTTTTTTTTTTGTAAAATACAAGAGTTGTTTGCCCTTACCTTAGCAATTAGCAAGGTACTTTGCAATTACAGGCTGTTTAGTGCCTATGATTAATTTCTCCTTATTAACAAGGAGAGTTGAGCGTTTGTATCAGTTTAAGACTTCCTAGTACTTCCAAGCAGGTTTTAAAGCAAGTGCTAGTCACAGGGATGCTTAAGGATAAGATGAGAAAATGGTTTATCCTAAACACTGCAGTGTGCACTACATGAGTTAGATGTGAAAGTAGGTAACTTAAGTTTTACCTATCTAAAAAGTTAAGTTTTAGTGGAGAGTCACTATTTTTAAAACAGCAAAATAGATTGAAAGGGGGTGGTCACTTTTGTATTCTGGTACTATGGAATACAGTAGGATGGCCAATAAATTTAAATAGTTGAAGGGGAGTGATTTCACAAAATGATAATTTTGTGCTTACTCACACAAGCCAGAAAGGAAATGAGATATATGGTCAAAATAACATAAGGGGAAGGCAACTAGAAAGACAGTGGTGTTTAAGAACACTACAGTAACCGGGTGGGAGTGTGAGGAAAAAAATTCTGCCTGACTCACAAGAGACAGAGCTGTGGTCTCTTTTCAAGTTTTAATATGCAGTTAAAAGCATAATGCAAGTAAAACACAATGTAAATAAAACAAATCACAGTATTCAAAATAGAAAAATGCAATAAAGTAATACAACAAATAAAAAGCAAACTAACCTTTCCTTCACAGCAAAGTGTAGCAAAGTCTGGGTCTCAAGAATCATATCAAAGAGTCTGGGTCTATCTTCATCTGGTAGAGCTGCTAAAAAGTCCACAGGTATTCTTTGTCTGACTGTTTACTCACATTACCACTCCCTAAAAATTACCTCTAAACTGTCATTGCCTTCACTATCTGAGCCTGTCATCTGTGCCAGAGGGGGAGTCAATGGATCAAGACAAGGATGTTACTCAGTGTCCTTCCTTGATGTCTCTCGTGTCTTAGGTTGAGTGTTGGAAGTGTAGTGTTTTTCTTCATGTCTACCAAGGTTTTTCTTTCTGGTTCTTGCAAAGCTTGGTTGAGTCTGCAAAGCTTTTACCTCAGAAAACAAATCCTCTTCCTCCTCTGAAGTTATCCTTGCCCATTAAGAGTTTAAGGTCTGAAGTTGAGGGACCTGAAAAAAACAAATAATATTAATTGCTGATAGAAGAAATAAGAGCCTACTTATAAAATTAACCTCAACAACAGTACCTGCAACATAAGGACCTTATTCTAATTCAGTTATCTTGGTCTTATGAGCTGCCTTACAGCCAATTATTTATTTACTTATATATTTTATAAAATGGAGGACAGTTTGCCTTTCTTACCATAAATATCAATATCCCAGCAAGTCCAGAATTCTCTATTAATTATAATAAGTTACTTCGTTTCCTCATCCCCTTACCCTCAAAAATTAATATTAGTGATTCACATTGTATGTTGATGAGGCAAAGACTGAATCATTGCTTGTTAAAAGTGTTAGTTGTATTTTTTCCAAATACTTTGTTAAACATAGAATATGTGGTAGCAGGCTATGGCATTAGAACCCTGGTTTACTGCACTGTAAAATGGCAGTCTACTGTCTAAGTTGTTTGGGGTAAATTATATATAGCCAGAATAGTGCATAGACATTTGTTTAGTCTGTATTTTTTGTTAGCTCAGATTTAAATAGTATTAGGATTATAAAATCCGAGTACAGATTGTTATCAGCTGTGCTGTTGGATTTGAATATAGTAAGAACCGATGTAGCTACAGTGAGAATAGTTCCGCTTAGGGAGCATTGTTGGACAATATAATGTAGACTTGGACATCTGTATGGGGAATTGATATTTTTGTACAATGTTAGCATTTGTGTGCCTATGAGTGAATGGGGTAATTCTAGTCTTAATTGTTTGAGGACAATAGAGTGGAGCTCTGTATGGCAGATTTTGCTGCAAATTTAGTCACATTGTTGTAGCATTCCTTGAGTTTTTGCAGCTGACCAAAGTGATAATTGGAGAAGCATAGACAAGATTTGAAAATAAGTAGGCTGTTGCAATATTTTTTTTCTAGATGAGTCTGTAAGGTAAGGTTTTATCCCATACAAAATAGTGATCAGAAGAGTAAGGCATCCTAGCACAGTCAGAAACATTTCCATGTCTAGCATTATTGTCCCTATGCCCGTTATTCCCATTTTATTCCATGAAGACCATTAGCAGATTTCCACAATCCCTTTCATCTCTCCCCACACACACACACACACACACACACACACACACACACACACACACACACACACACACACACACACACACACACACACCAGCACTTACTGTGTTTCTTTAATCTACATTTAATTCCTTATTTTCTATATATTACAAACCAGTACTTCTACAATCTCCTTTCTTGGTTTGACCAGCTCTGGTTCTCCTAGATAATTGGTCCACATCTTCATAAGCATATAAGCCTGTTTTGTAAATATTGATGAAACATGTTTATAAATATAGACTTAAAGCAAACTGATGTAGAAGAAGAACTAACATATGATACATAAACACACAATTAATGCAGGCGAAATTTAGAAATGGAAATAGTCTGACTATGCAGAGGACTAGAGTTCTGAAATTTAGCATGCCTCTTCCTTTGCTGAGGATACAGCTTTTGATTCCTTTCACCTTCATCTGCCTACCATGTGATTCTGAGTCCGTCACTTATTACCTACAAAGTAATTCTTAAAATGTTTTTTTTTTTGCTGTTCTTTGAAAAAATGGATTTTATGTGTTTGGTTGAGACAAACAGTAAATGCATTAATCATATACTTTAGAAGTTATACTATCGAACATAAGCCAAAGACATGTTAACGTAATAGCTTCAGATACAGGAGAAATGATAATGCACATAGGTTCAGTATGTATATTGACATAAATGTGGTTGAATGTCTTTACAGCAGGAACAGAAAATAGAGGAGGAAGTGGAAGGGTATAAGCAGAAATCAAGAAAAACAAGTAGAAAAAGTTGTCAGTAGAGAGGTTGAGATAACAGTAGCTAGGTAAGTAGATCAGGTGGGTATTAGGAGAGGATTCCGGATATAGGTTAGCTGAAAAAGCAGCATGAGGGTGAAAAAGAAAAAAAGAGACGAGACTCAGAGTAATTGATAGACATGTAATGGAAGAGAACTGAAGCCATGAGGAAGTTAGGAATTGTTTTAGCTTGTGCTTGAAATGTGCAGCAATGCTGTCTTGTTTTAGGGTGGGTGGGATGGAGTTTCAGTGCTTAGCAACATAGGTTGAGTTAATTGAGCCACCTGCACTGTTACGAGACTTGATCCTGGATAGGAGATAGTTGTCCTGTGACTAGATATTCCTTGTAGGGGAGTAGTGTTTAGTGATGCTTTTCAGTGATGGACAGGTGTCAGGTTTGTGTATTATTTTGTGAGCAGTAAGCAGTCGGGAGTAGGTAAGGTAATTAGGTAGTCTGAGCCAGTGCAAGTGTTAGGCAATGGTGTGAACAGTTTGGTAACCTGGATAAAAATTTAGCTATTGTATTATAGGAAACTTGTAGTTAATTTTTAAGGTGGAGCAAAGATTAGTCAGGATGAGTGCTACATAGAGGGGGTGAGGCAAAGGTAAGATGCTGATAAAGAATTCCTAGAGTAGTCTGTGAGAAAAGGTTTGTTTCTGCTTAGGAAGCTCAAATTTTGATAAGTTTTCTGGATGGCTTGATATGTTGATCATATTTTAAGTTAGTCAATTATGACACCAAGAAGTTTTGTGTTGGAAACCATTTCATTTATTATTTGTTGATATGATTATGAAGAATTGCTTCTGCGCTGACAGATTTCTGTACAAACAGCATAATTTTTTTCAATATTTAAAAGTTGCTGGTATTCATCTAGTCAGCCCTTAACTGAGGAAAAGGAGTCTTTGGTCATCTTGTGGAGTTGGGGTAGACTTGGTGGAGAGGATGTGAGTGTGGCATCATCAGTATATTGTGATATGGGGGCTTTTTTGGCAGCTTTGGGAAGATCATTAGTGACTATGTTGAATAGCAAAGGGCCTAGAATAGATTGCTGAGAAGTGACACCATCTCATTTCCATTTTACAGCCTGGAGTCTGTTGATGAAAATCTCTGTGGAACCAGCTTAGGAATGAACAGAAGAGTCCTAGGCAGAATAGTTCATGGAGCAGGCATTGGTGTGAAACTGCTTCAAATGCTTTTGACGTGTCTAAGAAGACGGAGGATACTAGACTGCCAGTTTTTCTATTATGATTTTGGAAAAACTAAGTAGAGCCGTAGTAGTGTGATGGGGAGGTCAGAAACCACGCTGAGTATTGGAAAAGAGAATGCTATGAAGATGGGTTAAGAGGTGGGAATGAAAGCATTTTTCTACTATTTCTATTTTGGACACAGGAGATAGAATGGCTATAGGTCAGAAATTCGAGAGGTCAGTGAATGTTCCCCCTTTATATAGAGGTATAATATGGGATTTTTTTTCCAGATGGAGGGGAAGTAGCTTTCCATAACGGATTGATTTAGGAGTATAGACACAGGGTACATAATAGCATCTGCAATGGTTGTCAGCAGGTAGTTGGAACTGAATATTGAAGCTGGAGGTCGGTCTGTTGTTAAGTAGGGAGAAGATAAAATGTATGAAATGTGCATTGAATTGGGTAGTTGTATAATCTGAGTAGTCAGTGGTATTTGGTGAAGGAGTGGTAGTTTAGCCTGTGTGTAGTATTTATTTATTAACATTTGATTACTGGGGAAAGTTTGACTAGGTAGGACTCCATTTTCAGTGGAGGCCCAGAGAGAAAAGCTTAAAGTATTACAAAACGTTGTAAGAACAATAATTTTATAGTTTTTAAAAATAGAAAAAATAACTACCGTTTAAATAATTATACCAAATTAGTCATAATAGGAAAAGATTGGTTAAAATAGATACAAGTTATATGACAATAGTTAGAACAATTCTAGCCAATTTATAGAGAAATTAAAGGTAAGTTAGTATAATACAACCAGGAATTGCAATACGAAGTGAGAGAAAAGCAAGCTCATGGTATATTTAGAGAGAAATTGATAGAAGTGAGTGAAGAAGGGAGTGTAAGGAGATGTAAAGTATGAAGAGGTATTTGTTCACATTTAGTGATTTAGTTTATCCTGGTGTTGAGAAAACACAGCCAGCTTTTGGGTAGGAAATCTTTGAGAATGGATGTGAAGGTTGTGAGACAGTATTGACCTGATAGAGATAAGGAGTTTCAGACCTTAGCAACATGGTACAAGTACAGAAAACTCGTAACAGATTTAATTGATTTGTGTACAGACAGGAGTTTGTCATTGGATCATAATGACCAATTGAGAACATAGTTGTGTAGAATACTGTTTAGTGCTGGACAGAGATGGATTCTGGATAATTTTATAGGCGGTGAGAAGCTGTGTATATGTTAGTTGATGGGGTAGTACTAACCAATTTAGGCTTTTAGCATTATACAGTGGTGGGTTCTGAAAGGGGTATTTGCTGCAGCTTTAGCTACTTTGTTATAGCATTGTTCAAGTTTTAATTTATGTGATGCCTGAAGGTTAGTAAGGATGAGAGTGCTATAAAGATGTGTAGGGAGGAGATAAACAGTGGTAAGTGTAGCTTTGTCCCTGTACCAACCCTGATTAAGCTAGAAAATGATAATCGTACCTAGATAGTATTGTAAGCATTTAATACTCAGAACTGTTTCTTGTAATCTGATGATTTTGTTTTTAATATGACAAACTATGTAACTTGTGAGTCCCTGCTAGGGGCATCACTAAACCAACTTATAAATATGCTTGACTCTGTGTTATATTTTACTATGTATCTAATTTTTGTGTAAACTTTGTATTCTGTCACCTGAGCTCTTCTACCTGTATACGCT
Source organism: Protopterus annectens (assembly GCF_019279795.1). Taxonomy (NCBI): domain Eukaryota; kingdom Metazoa; phylum Chordata; order Ceratodontiformes; family Protopteridae; genus Protopterus; species Protopterus annectens. Next base: position 563,588,997 of record NC_056744.1, on the reverse strand, counting down.
GAAAATGGACATATATCGAGTCGGATTATCCCAGTCAACAAATGTAAAATAAACAAATAAATAAATAGTTGTGTAAGTGAGAAAGTTTTTGTCTCTATAAAGCATCCAGAGTTTTTGATGAACTGTCTTTAAACAATTTTGTATATGCAGGTTGAATGTAAGCTTATTGTCCACTATAGTCTCTAATAATTTGTTATGAGAAGTGACTTCAGTTGTTGAATTATTGAGAGGACTTTACATTTTGTTTTTTGTTTTTTTTTTTGTCATGGGAGAGGGATTACGAGAAAATAGCAGTAGTTTTTTTTTTTTTAGGGTTGAGCATGAGTTATGAGGCCATGTTTCAGTTGCTATTCAAGCTTCCTTAGTAATTTTTTGAGGTGTGCCACAATGTGAGATGTGCAAATGAGTGTAGAGTCATCTGTGCTCTGCATTAGGAAGGCCAGTTGTAGGACCGAGGACAGAGCCTTGCGGTACACCTGTTGTGACTGGAAGGTATAGAGCAGTGATGGCAAACCTATGATACACATGTCAAAGGTGACACATGCCACATTTTGGTGACACACCAGTGATCACCAACACCAAAGTTACCAAAGACACTGCTTTTGCATTCATTGCTCATGTGAAGTGCACTGAATTATTTTGTGCAAAGAGCTTTTGGCACGTCAAACCCAAAAGGTTCGCCATCACTGGTACAGGGAGAAGTTGGAGTGCCATTTCACTGATAGCTATTGGATAGGTACTTTTTGAACCACAGAAGGGTAGGGTGAGAGACCTAATGAGGATATAAGTAGAAGTTTGCTGTGACAAACTATGTTGAAGGCTTTTGACAAGTCTATAGATAAGGAAGATACTAGTCTGCCATTATCTCTAGCTTTATTGACAGTATCTAAATAGGTTAGAAGTGCAGTGTTAGTACTACGGTAAGTATGGAAAGACAGAAATCATGTTGCATAGGGGATAGGAGTTCTTCCTGTAAGAGATAGTTTAGCAATTACTTTTGAATACATTTTTCAAGTATTTTGGAAATGGGGATAAAATTGTTACAGGTCTAAAGTTAGAACTGTCTGCTGAATTTCATCTTTTGTACAGAGGGATAATGTGTGACTTTTCCAGAGAATGGATATGTGGTATTGCTGGATTGACCTATTTATAAGGATTGAGACAGAATAGGCAATGCTATTGGTTGGTATTTTAAGGTACTTGGAAGGTTATCAGCTGAAGTAGAACATGGTTGGAGTTCTAAGTAGTTTTATATAGGATGTGGACACAAGTATGAAGGTGAAAGTGGGTGTGGTGATATGTGGCTGTTGTGCAGGGTTGGTGGTAGATGTTTTGAATTCTTTGGTTAGAGATGCTATACTATCTATGAAATACGAGTTGAACTTTATTGTGGTTTTGAGTGATGACTTATTGGGAGAGGGGTCGGAGTTGAATTTATGGTTGAGATGCAAGATTTTTTTTTAATGGCTGTCCAGAATTTTTTAGGATTATGTTCACTATGATTCTGAAAGTTATTATAGTATAGCTTTTTGTCTTCATTGATTTGCTTTCTAGTATGATTGCAAAGCATTCTGAAGTTTTCAACATATTGAGGCGTTTTATATTTTTACTGTTCTTTCCATGCCTTTTCTCTATCCTGCATTAGCATTCTACTCATTTTGGATATCCAAATTGCTTTATTATTTTATTTACTTTTTTACTCTTTTGATTGTGTTCCAGAAAAGCTTAGAGTTCGGTTGGTAGTTGTCTTGAAAAATTAGTTTTGTCTGATCATATTTTTAGTTTAGAAAGGTTACTAACCTGTCTAAACTGCCATTTTTGTGCTGTTTTGGCAGTAGACTGCTTCTATGCTTTATCTCTGTTTAGTATAAGTTGCCTAATTTCTCTTGACAGCCATGGGATGGGTGGGAATGGATTTGATTTGTTTGGGTATAAATGGGATATAGTTTGTTAAATGTGTTGTTAAAGTGAGTTGTGGCATAATCTTGGGATAATTATTTTAGGATATCCCAGTTGCATTTGCTGAGGTAGCTAAAAAGGGTGTCATTACTGTAGGAGGTGAGTGTACGCACATTATTATAGATTATGTGTTTATGTGCATGATTACATTGTCTCATGCCAAAGGTTGGTAGATGGTCGCCAATTGCATTGGGTAGGCAGCCAGCAGTGTTAATACTGTTAGTGTGTGTGGGGGCTAGGATCCAGTCTAATGTAAACACCCTATTACTGCATTTGTCTGTTCTAGTAGCATTAGTGTTAATTTGGTTAAAAACAAACTGATGGAGAGAGGGGGAAATTTAGAGTTGGTAAGTAGGTAGTTTCTATTAATGTCACCTAAGATGATGGTTTCTTTGTTGATGTTATGAGAGATCCAGTCAGGATTTCTTCCAGTGATGGGAGGTTATTTCCAGAAGGGATATTGATGGCAGTGATGCATATGCGTTTGCTAATTTGCAGGAGAGAGATAATTTCTGCATTGGGAAAGATAGCGTGAGTGATGAAGTAGGAAATTATTCCAATGCTGTCTTTGTATATGATAGGCACACCACAACTTTCTTATGTTGTCTATCATTTTTAATGATGGCCTAGAGTGGGGGGGGGGGTTTCCTGTTTTTAGTACCTTCTGCGGGTGTTAGTATGTCGGGGCTCTATGAGGCTATATAGACATGTCACTGACTGTGATAGGTTATTGTAGATGCTGGTAAGATTTAAGTTCATCAGTAGTAGACTATTATGTTGATTGGTTGCGAGAGGAGTACTAGTGGCAGCTGAGGTCACAAAGTTGCAATTGCATAGACAGGGTCAAGGAATAACATGTATATCACCATCAAGATCAAGTTTGAATAACAGACGCATGTAGTGAAATAGCTTTTATATTTATGTTTCACTTTTATATTATCAATGTATAGTGTGGGTTCTTCTTTAGAGTATTTGTAATTAAAGAAAGTATGGGAAATTATGTCATGATTTTTTTTATATAAAAGTAGAGTGGTGATTGATGTTTGTTCTGAGGAAGTTCTGTAATAAACGGGATGAAAGCGCTAAAAAAGTTGTTTCTCTGGGCCAGTGTTTTTTTGTTTTTGAGTTGTTATTCGCTTTGGCAGTGTTTTAGCTTTAAAGTATGGTATGTGATAGGGTATAGGCTGGATGCTATAAGCAGGGTGATAGGCTGATGATTTAGAGGTATGGTGTAGTGTTTTGGGGGTGACAGTGAGGTCAGGTAACAATGGATTCTGATAGGATGTGGTATGGGCAAAAACTGATGGTAGAAGTTGAAATAGAAAGTGACGGGGCAGCATAATGTAGCTATAGTAAAGAAAAAGCTGGTTTGAAAAATTTAATACGCTGTGATTAGAAGTATGAATTAAGGTATTGTTTAAATTGGGGTGGGGGATAGAAAAATAGATGGAAGAGAGAAGGACCAAATATAGGTGGCATGATGCAATATTTCTATGTATAATATGGAAGACAAAATAGAGTGATTGTGATGTGTTTGATTGGTGTAGGTATGAAGTAGATTGGCTTAGGGAAGTATAAATGCAGTTGCAATGGGGATGGGTGGGAAATGGGGATAAGGTTCAGGAGCACAGTGAGTCCAAGTGCAACAAGGGTGAATGTAATGGGTTCCAGTTCGTCACCAAATGCAATCAATGGAATTAGCACTGCTAGAGATTGTAAAATAACTAAGGGTTCTTACTAGTGTAAATGCAACAAGTTAATCCTAGACTGTGTAGTATTAAAAGTAGTAGAATAAATACTAAGGGTAGAAAGACACAATAGAGTAAGTAGTTATCGGTGAATTTTCAGGGCATGGAAAAAGAAAAAAAAAAAAAACCAACATAGATCTGCCTGTACAGGCAAAGAGGGAGATTCACAAATGGAAAGAAGAATGTAGAAAATACTGTCTGACAGCTAGATTAGGGTGTAGCTCATTAATTAAAGAGGGAAGAGGAGAGGAACATTAAGGTGTAGAGGGCAGTGGGGGCTATTTTTAATTCTAGTTCTGAAAAAAAAAAAACACAGCCAAAAATCAGGCCAGTAAGCCCTGGCCAAGCAGGAAAAGATATCAAACTTGATACCATTTTGAACAAATCTTGAATAAGATAACAGAATGATCAAGTAAGCTCCCCTTACTCCGAGTTAAAAGTCACGTCTGCATGCTTTTTCAGGACTGGCTGTTGAATTTACTCAGCTCTAGTCTTGTGGAGACACAATCCATGAACATGTGTGTGCAAACTGATGAGGGTGGACAATTGTAGGGGAACTCTTCATTATTGTATTCTTTGCACAGTAAAATACCTGTCTAATATTTATGATGCAACACATCCTTCAAAGTTGTGGATTTGCTACATAACTGGCATTTTTTTTCAGCTCATGCAAAACTTTCAGTTTCTTGTTATATCTGAATGCAATGCAATATTTTATCAAATGCATTTAATCTTTACAGGATTTTCCAGTACTTCTACAGTGTGCATATATATGTGTTTGTGTGTGTGTATGTATGTGTGTGTGTGTGCGTGTCTACGTGTTTGCCTTTCTGTTCTGCTCATGTGTGGGCATGAGTGACTGTATATGTGTGTAATCATGTGTGTTTATGTGTATGTTTCTGCATCTGCATGTGCTCACATGCACGTGCACCATTTGTATGTGCCTATTTGAGGTGTCCTCATGTGGTAGTGCTTACATTTTAAACTATATTCATGGCTTCATGTTATAAATCATGGAGCTTATTCATTTGTAGACGATGATGAAGGTAAGGATGGGAGGGTAAGCTGATGATAAATAATGCAAAGCAAATCAGCAGTAAACAGCACTATTAAACTTTTGAAGTAGACAGAATGTAATTATTATTCCATTTAAACACACTGTATCTTAATTTTGCAGAATAATAAACTTCCATGCCTGTTAGTGAATCAAAGCATTGCCCCCAGATCTGACAACAATACTGTAATCTGTTCCTGTATCATTCTGAATTATTCAAGTACTAGTATCTTGGAAAATAATAAGTTTCTTCATATTATCTAATTACATTTCACTAAGCAAATGACCAGACCAACTGACCAAAGCACCTTATTTCCCTGTTAAAACACTTAATCATTAATCAGTTTAAAATACTTTGTCAGTCGTCATCTCTAACTATTAACCTACAAGCTGTTGCATCAAATTCTTTGTAAACACACCAAGTCACCTTTTATACAATGATGTGTATGAATTTTTTTTTTTCAAAATTGTATAGAGTCAATAAGCATTCAGTGCATTCAGTTTAACTCAGCTGCATTTCCTGTCAAGGTGTTTAATGTGCTTGTTTTATGTGACTAGCTATTTGATATGGAACCTTTGTAAATGAGCCCTTACAGCTCATAGATATTCTCTGAAGTTCTCGGCAGAAAAATAAATAAACTAGAGACAAATTGCAGTGCTTTGCAGTAATGAAACTGAGAGTTTATTCTAGCTGGCTGAAATGGTATTTGCAAAAACTATGGTTCTTCATAGTTGTTATATGAGAAGCACATCTGCGCCATTCTAAAGTGCTAGGCTGAAAAACAGATGGATTAATAATGAGATAAATGTGAGACTTTTGAACAGAACTAATCTGTGGGCTTGCCTACCCTGATTCACATAGATGATACATGAAAGGATATCATATTTGGCCTTGCTCTCAAGGTCTAACTCTGTAAATTATGAGTGCTGAAGCTATAAACATGCTTTAAAGGTTTTCAGTGTGCGAAAATGATTTGGTTTTCTACCTTTAAATCAAATGTGATCATTTCGTTTTAGCTCAAATGAGAAGAAAAAGTAGAACAGCAATAATACTGCTAATACAAGTCGAGAGCGTCTGTTATTTAGCACAGGCATTATTTCTGAGCATCTGCCAGCAAGGCAATTTCATTCAAACACTTTTTTAATTAACATTTCCTTTAATAAAACATGAAACAGCTGGCTGACTCCTGGTATGTCAATATCTAGTATATAAAAGCAGTTCATAAAAGGTACTTATTTGCACCAGGTGCCCGGATTTTTCAGCCTGAATATGTAAATGCTTCAGTTTTAACTCATTTTATGGGCATCAGGAAACTTGAATATGATCTGATTTAAATGAGACTAGGATAGCTACTAGGTAACACATAATGAAACATGCATGCATCATTCTGACTGATTCTGAAGGTGACAGTTTCCTTGCCATTAAGTTAAACTTTTATTATGTACGCAAAATACTTTAACAGGGTAAATGGGTAGAGAACAAAGGTTCATCATTGACATGCAGAGTATTTATGCTATGAAGCTGTTACAAAGGGAATTAAATGATGTTGTGAAAGCTGGGAAAATTAATTAATAACTCTGTCTCCCTTTTCACTGCTAAAGTAATGACAATATTAATACCTAGAGTCATTCATTTAAATAAAATCTCTTTCAGGATATGTCATTTGACTGGCTTCAGCAGGCCACCCACAGTTGCACAAACTGTAGTGGGATAAGTCACAATAGTAACATTTACACACTGCTGGCACGATCATAAGCAAGGTTGAGTCACAGGAATACTAATATTTTATATATTTTGCATGGGCATGATGCTGTATTTATTATTTATTTGTTTTACATTTGTTTACTGGGGAAGTCCGACTGGTTTGTTGACCCATTTTCAGCGGAAACCTGGGGGGGGGGGCTCCACAGTATTACGAAGAAAAATTGATACAGTGGTAATCATTTATCAACAAATTTAGCAATTATTACAGTGGTAATGATTCATCAACACATTTCTGAAGTAAATTACATGCAAAAATAAGAGTGATATGAAGACAGTTCTTTGTTTCACGCTTAAGAAGGTGTAATATTGACAAGTTATGACATAAGCAGAGGTAGGTAAAGCAGAGAGGTGGAAAAGAAAATCTGTAAAAATAAAGGGTGGCTAATAAGAGTAAAGATATGAAAAAGGAACATATGGAGGTATTGTAGTAGCAGAGAAATGTTTTAGAGAGAGAAAAGGGCGAAACGTTAGCCTGACTTAGTAGAGGGGCAAAGCCAGGAGTTTAGGTGTTGTCTAAGCAGTATTTTAAATTTGGGTGAGCTGGTTATGCTAAGTATATTCTGAGGCATGGTATTCAAAGATTTTGATATTTTGCTGGAGTATAGGGAGTCACCGTGGCTATTAATGGATTTTGTTACTTTCAGTAGGAGTTTCTGGAAGGATCTTAGTGATCTGCATTTTGTGTGGGGTTGAACAAAATTACTAAGAGCTGAGCAGTTGTTTGGGTGGTGGACGGCAGAGTGTACCAGAGCTAGCTGGTTAAGGGTCAGTCGATTAGGAAGTTCTAAGCAGTTAAGCTGGTGTAATGCTGAGCAGTGATGTGATCTAGATGGGTGGCTAGTAGCAAATCTGGTTATTTTATTATAGCAGGACTCCAATTTATGTAACTCACATTTTCCTAGGTTTGTAAATACTGGTGAGATGTATAATAGGGCTGAGAGTAATTGAGCTCTCGAGCTGGAGTGTCTGGTGGTATCAGTTAGGAAAGGCTTAATTCTATATAGTCATGGATGGCCTTAGGCATAGGCCAAGTAGGCGGCCGCCTAGGGCGCCGCTCTAGTAGGGGCACTTATCCAGTATTTATTTGGTGTAGGTAGACTAGGATGGGGGCACCAGATGGTGTAGTGGGGGGGGGTGCAGTGGATCCCTTTTGCCTAGGGCATCAGTTGACCTAAGGCCGCTCCTGTATATAGTGAGCCTAATTTAAAGTGGACCTTTTTGATTACTACTTCAAGCTGTTTGTTGAATTTAAGGCTGTTGTCTATCGTGAACCCATGGAGCTTGGTATGATTTACTGGTTCTATTAAAGTATTATTTGAAGAGTAGAATGTAAAAGGGGAGTGGTCTTTTTTTGTTATTGGCACTGTTCAATATAGAGGAAGGATTGTTTTTTTTTTCTTAGGAACTCGGGAAGGGAGAGAGCTGAGCATATGAGTGAACAAATGTCAGCATATTGAATAATGGTTGCATGTTGGGTCTATATTAGAACATCAAAGTTTCAAAACTTCGAATGTTCTAATATCGAACCTTATTCAGTGAAAGCTGAAAATATCGAAGCAACAGAAAACCAAATTTTTTCCTAGGGAAAGAATCTGGTTGTCCATTTCTATTGCTTCGGTATTTTCAGCGCTGTGGTGGAAAGTTACAGGTCGGGTTCAGGTAAGTTTGCGATTGAGTGAGGGTTAGGTTAGTTAGGGTTAGGGTGCAGGTTAGGTATGTGCTCGATTGTGTGGACGTGCGGGTTAGGTGAGTTAGGGTTAGGGCGTGGGTCAGGTAAGTGTGTGATTGTGTGGATCTGAGGGTTAGTGTGGGGTAGGTGAGTTAGGGTTAGGGCGCGGGTGAGGTGAGTTCGATAGTGACGGACCCCTTAGGGTTAGGGTTTGGGTTAAGGTAAGTGGATAGTTAGTGGTGTGTGTATAGTTTAGTCTAGGGTTAGGTGTAAGATTTTAGGTGTATGTGTGTGGATTGCTGTTTGTTTGGTGTGCTTGTGTTGTGTGTGTGTGTATGTGTTTGTGTTTTGGAACAGCAATTTTTTTCTCTAGGAAAAAATTTGCTGTTCTGTATGTTCGATGTTTTCAGCTTTTGATGAATAGGGTTTGATATTAGAACACTGGAAGTTTTGAAACTTTGATGTTCTAATATAGACCCTGCATGTTGAGTGGTTGTACAGAGTTTTTGTAAAAATGGTGAAAAGGAGTGGACCAAGGATTGAACCTTGAGGTACACCCACAGATACAGAAAATTGAGTTGAAAATTAATTTTGACACTTGATTGCCTGTTGACAGTTAGATAATTGGCAAACCAGGAAAGGGCAGATTGGGAAAGGTTTAAGAAGGCTAGCTCATTGATAAGTTCATGGTGTGAAACCATATCAAAGACCTTAGACATCTCAAGAAGGATGGATGAAGCAAATAGGCCATTGATTCTATGCTGGTTAACGAAGTTAATAAAACTAACTAGAGTTGTTGTACTACGCTTTGGTTTGTGCAGTGGGATTATTTAAGAGACTTTCCAGAGTTTAGGGATGTATTTTTGTTATAGTCCAGATGATTAGGATTGATATAAGGTAGCAGATGATATCTGAAGCTAGTTTAAGAAATTAACTTGGGAGTTAGTCAGAGGTGAGGGAAGAAGTTTTAAGTTTGGATAGGTGTTGTTTTATTGTAAAAGTTTGTAGTGGATTTATGGAGAAGGAATTTAAGTTTGTTTCAAAATCTGTGGGGGTAGATACAGGGGTATTAGTGTTGTTCTTAAGTGACAGTATGAAGTTGATAAAGTGTGTTAAATTGTGAGGCTATACTATCAGTGGAGTTAGTTGTGGATGGAGCAGGGGGAGTGTAATGGCCAGGTTTTAGTAATTGGTTGATGGATCCCCAGAATTTCTGGGAGTTATTTTGGTGCTTTACTTGTATTGGTGTATAGTATTTTTATCATGTTTTATTTCTTTTTGGGCTTGATTATGTAATTGGCGTTTGGTGTGAAAGGATGTCTGGTTTTTCGTCCCCTGTTTAGGTGCTATGCTCTGTCTCCCTGTTTGAGAATCATTTTACTTTCAATAGAGAGCCATGGTATGGCTTTAGATTTTACACGTATCTTCCTAAGGGGTGCTAGATTGTTTAGGATGGTGAGGAATATTTTGATACATTGTTACTTATCAGTCTGTTTTGCAGATGGGATAATACATTTGTTTTTTTTTTTTTTACATGCAATTTGCCTTTTGCAATACTTGGTTATATGGGTCTGTTTTCACACTGAGTTGCAGTTTGTGTTGTTGTTATTGTTGTTGTTGGTGTCATCTTGCATACAAGATAATCCCTGGGATTCAGCAAGCTCTGCATGACACGCAGGAATAGTGCAAGAGCTGCTGCATGAAATATGGGTGACGAGCGATCCAGGAACAAGCTCCCCGGACGTTGCACGAGCGCTCCTACACTATTCCTGCATGGACACAGCTCCTGTATGCTAATTACCCCATTTGCAGGTGAAAACCAAGCACATGAGGTGAATTAGCAATCCAGGAAGCAGGCAGGTGTCTGTGCAGGAATAGTGTACCCTGCAGAAATGTATTCGGCTACTAACCGAATGCATTTCTGCAAATTACAAAATGGAGGCATGACAGCTCCAAAGAAAGCATGTATTTAATTTAGTAGGCATGCCAATGGCCAAATATATGTCCATTGGCATGGGAAATAGTTGCAACATTATAAATAACTTTTTTTGGCTGATTTTGGCTGTTTAAGTGTAGGGCAGCAGTGTGCAAACGGGATCGGACTGAAAGAAAACAAATCGGAAATGAGCTTTTAAATCAAAATCAGCATTCTGCTATAATAGTTAATGGCATGCATAAGACAATACCATGGAATAGTGGTTGCTGAGGAGGAAGGCTGAGTGTCACTTTTATAACCATACATTAGCAGTCAGTTTTATGCAAATGAGGGGATTGATAGTGAATCACAGATTTCCCCTCAGTGTTAGCTTGCACCCAACTGTGTAGGTGCAGCAACACCATAGTATAAGCATAAGAGGTAGATGGCTTATAAGGGGGAGTGTCATGCATGCTGTAAGTTTATTGGAGCTCTGTGGCCTGTGTTTGCCCTTAGCTAAGCACAGCTAAGGAAGGGGTGTGTGTCTTAGGCTGCCTAGCAGTGTTTACATTGCCTAAACGGGTGTGCGCACCGCTCACCAGGTTTTAAAAAAAAGGAAATAGCAGCTCTGTTCACATCTGAGCACTGGGTATGTGCGGTGTGTCTTGGGGCTTAAACAGGAAGGCAATGGGAAGGGAAAACAGCAGTAGAAAGGCGATCAAGGAGAACTAGCATAGCTGGCAGGTGAAATGTATCAGAATCAGCCAATTACACAGGCAGCAGCACAGCCCAGCATACCACTATAAACTATGCAAACACCTTTCACTCTGGTTTTTCCCACAAACTCTACACCACCGGCATATACAGATGGGGAAATTTTACCTGGCAAAACTAACAAAATGATAGGGGCTGCTGTCGCTCATACATCAATATTTGGAAGAGGCTGAGGGTGGTGAGGATGAGAATGCTGACAACCAACCCACAGTGAGAAGGGGAAGAGTGTACAGACTCAGGGTAACCTACCAGGGGCTACATGAGCTGGAGATAGTGGAGCACTATAGGGTGGACAGGGACATCCTACAGCAAATTGTTGAGCTGTGCCAGCCACGCCAACAGTGCTATAGGGTGGACAGGGACATCCTACAGAAAATTGTTGAGCTGTGCCAGCCATGCCAACAGAGGGGAACCCATCCCAGTGGATACCAAGGTATGTGCAGGCTTAAGAATACTAGTCACAGGTGCCTCCCAAAGGCCAACTGGGGATATCATGTGGATTTCACAGGCATCAGCATCCAGGGTACTCCACCAGTTCCTGGATGCCATGTCAGCACATGCCAGTGAGCACATATATTTCCTCAACAACCATGAGGCATTGACCAGCAATATGCGTCTCTTCCACCAAATAGCAGTATACCCTGAGGTAGTGGGTGCTGTAGACTGCATGCACATGCACATCAAAGCACCACCCAGTGAGTGGGGTAGGGTCTACATAAACAGCAAGGGCTTCCCCTCCATCAACTGCCAGGTCATGTGTGATGCCCAGGGAATTATAATGAATGTGTGTGCTGGCAGCCGCTGGCAGCCCTGGAAGTTATCATGACTCCCACATCTGGCATATGACACAGCTGTACCAGAGATTTGCCAGTGGGTACATCCCATATGGCCATGTAGTGGGGGATGCTGGTTATGCACTAGAGCTGTGGTTGACACCCATCGGAAATGCACACACACCCAAACAAGAACTCCATAATGAGGCACATGCACAAACCAGAATCATAATAGAGTATGTGTTTGGGATGCTCAAGTCACAGTTCTGGTGCCTGGACATATCCGGCGGAGCCATGCAGTACTCTCCAATTACATGTACAGAAATTTTCATTGTATGGGCCATGCTATACAATATGATCCTGCGGAAACAGCTGCAGCAGGAACAGCACAGGGCAGGGCCAGCACAGGCACAGAGTGACTCAGAGGTGGAATAACCTAACTGTCACAAAAATGCCACAAGCGATGCCTTCCAACTAACACCATTTATTATACTTAAACACAAAAAATATACCACGTTTTTCGTTCCGCTAAATTGCAGAACTTCTTCAGAAAACAGTTCCCTACTCACATAGGCGCTTGTATTTATAATTTCATGAATACTTCATTCTAAAAAGGTGCCAAAAACAAATCAATTAAAAAGTTAAATATTTAAATTCATTAGAGGTATCTTAACCATAATATACGATGCTCTAAAATTGTATTTTCTTACTATAGATTATTCTAAACTTCTCAAATTAGTGAAAATGTTCCAAATCGGATCACAGGTAACATGAATAAAATAAAATTAAAATAAAATAAAATAAATAAAATCTCAACCATCCTGACCACAATATACGATACTTTAAAAATATGTATACACGTAACAGCTTATTCTAAACTTCTCAGACAATGCATAGGTTCAAAACTAAAATGCAAACATATAACACTAAAGTTAAAATTAAATTAAATAAGAAAAAAATCCCATTTATAGATAATTTAAATGGAGATGAAAGACAGAGTCTTGATTGTTTGTTAAAAGCCAACATACGTATAATGAATCCCAATAAGGGAGGGGGCTTGGTTTTCATGGACATGCCAGATTATTTAAAACACATAAGGGATATTTTGTCAACAGACACATACGAACTAGCATCATGTAATGAATATAATAAAGCTAATCAATTTATTAAAAGTCTAATTAATTAACTATTTATTGAAGCCAGAATCGATGCCCATTTGTTTAATTATTTGATGATAATAGCACCTAAGGCACCTTGTATTTTTGGAGTGCCCAAGATTCATAAAAATTTGCAAAATCCTCCATTTAGACCAATAGTTGATGGAAGAAATTCTTCCACATATGCATGTGCTAAATTTGTGGACTCAACTTTGAAAAAATATGTAAAATTGGAAAAATGGATTTTAAAAGACTCTTGGTCGTTTTTAGAAAGGTTGAATACATTCCCATTTAAAGAAAACTACAACTTTCTAACCATAGATGTAAAAGAACTATATTCTAGTATTCCACATACTCAAGGAATCGAATGGGTCACTGCAAGAATGCGACAACAGCATGCCCCAGAATCAGAGATATCCCTAATTCAGGAATTATTAGATATAATTTTATCTTATAATTTTATAATTTTTGATAAGCAATATTATATTCAAAAGAAAGGGGTGGCAATGGGATCACCATGTGGTGCTAGTTATGCAAACTTAGTAATGTCATTTTGGGAAAACACATACCTTTTTCCTAATAGCTTGTTTCAGAATATGGAGAAATTTTATGTAAGATTTATTGATGACATTCTTAATAGTAGAAGGTTGTACAGAAATGGCATCAAATTTGGTCGATGAAATGAATGATACGACCGACTTTCTAAACTTCACATACAATTTTGATATGACATCTATTTCTTATTTAGATGTACTGTTGTTAAAAAAACTATGAAAAACAACAGTATGAAGCTAGTCTTTATAGAAAACCAACATATTCAAATAAGTTTTTGCATTTTTCTAGCGCGCATCCTTTGCACCAAAAACGCTCAGTGTTAAAAGGACAATTTGTTAGAATAGCGAGAATGGTAACAGATCAAAAATTTCAAACTGAATGTATCGTTTTAAAGCATATGTTTCTGAACAGGGCATATCCAGAAGAACTAATAGAAAAAATAATTGTAGAAGTAACATCTAAAAGAATGAATGGGTTTTACACCGCAATTCTAAAAGATAAAACAGAAATATCTACTAGTGGATTAAATGAATATGATCTTGTACCTTTTTATCAGGCACCAAATAATTTGCAGAATGTTTTAAATAATGAATTTGGTCTGGCATGCATTTTCAATTTTTGCTCTGACTATATGCATATAAGGGAAACTATTTTCAAAAACTGGGTTCTTATTAATGGAGATAATACCATGAGCCCTAACTTTCAGATAAAGCCAAAAATAGTGTGGAGAAGAGCTATTAGTTTTAAACAAATGTTTCAAAAGCAAAAATTTCCCTATATAAAAAACGTAGGAATGACACAATGTGGCAATTGTTCAATTTGTCATACAGTAGAGATAGGTAAGAGTATGGTAGTAAATGGATATAAAATTAATATTACAAGGAAATTTAACTGTATAACAAAAGGTGCTGTATATTTGGCCCAATGTCAGACCTGTCCATGTTTCTACGTTGGGAAGACGGATAGGAAATTTAAAGAGAGAGTTTTGGAACATTTAAGATGCATTAATCAATTCAAAGAAGAAAATGTGTTAGCAAGACACATAATAATGTTCCCTGACCATAAATTCAAGTTTAAAATCATACAACAAGTGAATCAAGATGAAAGAGGTGGACCAATATCTCTATTGCTTGAAAAAATTGAATTATTATGGCAGATTAGACTAAACGCATATACGTATCCGGGGTTAAATGATAAATGTAATATAATGTGTCTGCTAAAATTAAAAAGTCAAATGAGATAAAGACTGTACAATCCAAGTTCAATATTAATATCAATTTTTAGATTTTATTGCAGATATAACAATACATACATATTTATATTTGTAATGAGTAATTTTATTACATATGTATTTATATGCAGTCATTTTAAATTATAAAATTGAATTTATATATGAGATTTGATCCGATTAGTTATCAATTTTATTTATTTATTTATTTATCTCTCTATATATATTTTTGGGATACATATATATGTATATATATGTGTATACATATATGCATATAATTATTGAAATTGATTTTTATATATATTTTTTCATATATAAATTCATTAGCTGTTGGTTGCCTAAAAAGGTAATTTATGACTGACTAGTTTATAAAATAGAATGAATTAACTTTAAATTATTTGGAATTCAATGTAAATAATATATTATTATGAATTTATGAATTAATGATTCGTGTATGTGTGTGTGTGTGTATGTGTCTCCGTGTGTGGCTACGTATGTGCGTGTGTGTATATATTAAGTACGTACACATATATATGAGGACACTTGATGTGCATAAACACATACACACATAATGACACACTCATATATTTTATGTGTGTACACACACACACATACATATATATATATATATATATATATATATATATATATATGTATGTGTGTATTCCTTAATATTATATATAATCATTTTTTAATAAAAAGTATTTTTTACATGTATGTATGATTTTAGACATATACACTTAAACATGCGCACATATATGTGTATGTATGCAAATTACAAATGTCTGGGACTTTAATTTTAACTTTAGTGTTATATGTTTGCATTTTAGTTTTGAACCTATGCATTGCCTGAAGTTTAGAATAAGCTGTTACGTGTATACATATTTTTAAAATATCGTATATTGTGGTCAGGATGGTTGAGATTTTATTTATTTTATTTTATTTTAATTTTATTTTATTCATGTTACCTGTGATCTGATTTGGAACATTTTCACTAATTTGAGAAGTTTAGAATAATCTATAATAAGAAAATACAATTTTAGAGCATCGTATATTATGGTTAAGATACCTTTAATGAATTTAAATATTTAACTTTTTAATTGATTTGTTTTTGGCGCCTTTTTAGAATGAAGTATTCATGAAATTATAAATACAAGCGCCTATGTGAGTGGGGAACTGTTTTCTGAAGAAGTTTTGCAATTTAGCGGAACGAAAAATGTGGTGTATTTTTTGCGTTTAAGTATAATAAACGGTGTTAGTTGGAAGGCATCGCTTGTGGCATTTTTGTGACAGTTTGGTTCGTTTTTTTTAAGTGCTTTGTGGAATAACCTAAGCCTTCCCATTTAGGCATGCCCAGGCTTTGATAAAGATGCAATGCATAGCAAATACACTGCCATGGTAGGAACCCAGGGAATGACCTCTCTCTGACTCGCACATACAGTAAAAGGGATGTCAAACATGACATTACCTATCCTTTACCATGTATAGGGAGTGTACTATGTGCATCCGACATAGTTAGTCCTCCAGCACCAGCCTAAATACTGGCACAGCCACAAGGTAAGTCACTCTCACTATCAATTGCTGAATGGAGTAGTATGTTCTGCTACTCTTATCTATGGTATGAATGTGAGCATGCAAGAGAATCAGGTGGCTGAATGGGATGGTAGCAGATAATGGACAGCATGAAATCCTTAAATACTGGTGTCAAACAAAGTAGGCAGTACTAGACAAGGTGACAAATCCCACTGCAGTACATGTGGTGGCACAAATGTGTGTCCATAGGACACACACATGCATGTCAGTGAGGTTCACATACCCAACAGGCTCAGCCAGCAGGACAGGTGTAGATGACCATAAAGAAAGGCTTTGCTAAGGCCTCCAATTGATGTTAATGGAGAACAGCCTCCTCCAGACCTACACAGACAGATTACAATATGCAGGGCCTTGTGTGCTAGGTTGTTGTGTGTTGTATATTGTGTGGAAGTGGTCAGCATGTAGGCATGGAGGGTTGTGTCCCGGTGGCTTATGGCCAGTACTGTCGATGACAGGGCCATGTTCTG